>NC_136263.1:89342283-89534783 GCF_964187855.1 Myxine glutinosa | reverse complement strand
AGAGCAAACATAATGGTGATGCAAAATAGCCATGCATCTGCAAATAAATAAGCAGCAAGCAGATAGAAAACCACCCAAAAGTTTAAAATTATAGCACAGATACTCCTGAAGCTCTGTCCAAGTGCTCTCTCGCACCCACCCCTGGCTCACCATTAGCCAAGCGCCCAGATTCCTGAGGAGCAAAGGGTAATGCAGGTGATCCAAGCTTCTCGGAACGGGACCCCCCACGTTCTGCCGAGAGTTCATTTGCAAGATTCTGTTGGATGATCTGAGTGCTGGCGTACGGTGTCGCATGTTGAGTCTGCCCTGGGCTGTAAAATGTTGCCTCGCGGGACACATCGATGCTGCTGTAGATGGCTCCATCGGAGCTGAGCGTGCTCGACTTGCCATCGCCTGTGCTGGGTCCGACAAAACTTGTGTCTGCAGAACAAAGTACGAGTATGTAGGGAAATGAGGATGGAGGAGAAGATTCCGAGGTTGAGGGTGGGAGTTCTATTCATACAATGAAACTTAAAGGACAGCATATTGAGATTAAAGCCAATTTTTATGTGTTGTCATATAAATTTGTCAATTTTTATGTTGTCATATAATATTGTCAATTTTTATATGTTGTCATATAATATTGTCAATTTTTATGTCATATAATATTGTCAATTTTTATATGTTGTCATATAATATTGTCAATTTTTATATGTTGTCATATAATATTGTGAATTTTTATATGTTGTCGTATAATATTGTCAATTTTTATGTTGTCATTTAATATTGTCAATTGTTATATGTTGTCATGTAATATTGTCAATTTTATATGTTGTCATATAATATTGTCAATTTTTATATGTCTTATAATATTGCCAATTTTTATGTTGTCATGTAATATTGCCAATTTTATATGTTGTCATATAATATTGGCAATTTTTATGTCATTTAATATTGTCAATTGTTATATGTTGTCATATAATATTGTCAATTTTTATATGTTGACATAATATTGTCAATTTTTATATGTTGTCATATAATATTGTCAAATTTATATGTTGTCATATAATATTGTCAATTTTTATGTCATATAATAGTCAATTTTATATGTTGTCATATAATATTGTCAATTTTTATATGCTGACATAATATTGTCAATTTTTATATGTTGTCATATAATATTGTCAATTTTATATGTTGTCATATAATATTGTCAATTTATATATGTCATATAATATTGTCAATTTTTATATGTTGTCAATATTGTCAATTTTATATGTTGTCATATAATGTCAATTTTTATATGTTGTCATATAATATTGTTAATTTTATATGTTGTCATATAATATTGTCAATTTTTATATGTTGTCGTATAATATTGTCAATTTTTATGTTGTCATAATATTGTCAATTTTATATGTTGTCATAATATTGTCAATTTTTATATGTTGTCATATAATATTGTCAATTTTATATGTTGTCATATAATATTGTCAATTCTTATATGTTGTCATAATATTGTCAATTTTTATATGCTCATACATTTTTATTTCCTCAATTCATGCTATTATCCACTGACTACCCATTTTGTTCTCACTCCACCTTCCCCAACTCAAAGAGAAGCAGAGAAACTTTACATTCGTCCACACGGTTGTCACACCATACATAATTTTCATCACACATAGATTAATAAATTTATCACGGGATCCAATTAAAATCCCATCAGTTTGCTACCAGTCTCATGGGATATCACAGCAGAGGAATCAAAGAAATAGAAGGAAAATGCAATCTATTAATTTGCAGCGTAGATGAAAGGTCAGCAGATGTAGTCCCAGGTTGAAGACTACTCTGTGCTCAACCCCGTCAAACCGGAGCATTTGTCAGCACGACAAAATTCAGACAACATGGACCAAATTTTAACCATTAATCCCAACTTTTTCAATTGTTACCATGCAAATTGCCTGGGTTTTAGTACCCCTCTCACCTGCCATGGCACTAAAGTGAAGGACCTATGTGACTCCATGTCTCTATGGGACTGCCTCAATCTGTAAACTTTCCAAACCAGATTTCTCCCAAAAGCAAATCCTCTCTTCTGGATCTGGTAATGACAAACTTCCCCGAAAATGTCTCCCGCTCTTCCTCTGCTCAAATTGGCTCATCTAATCATAAGTTTCTGAAAGTCAACATCTCTCTGGCTATTCTCCGAGTCAGAGAGCTGCCTCAGCGCTGGCAAGTCTGGCAGTTGACTAAGGCAGATTTGAAGGAAATGTAATAAGCCATCTCACTTCAGGACTGGTCCCTTATATCTACTGCCCCTGATGTTAACTCAGCCCCGGAATTCTTCAACAGAAAGTTGTTCTCCCTTATGCACATATTCATCCCAACTCATCTTCAGTTATCCTATGCAACTTCCCACCCATGGTACATTGAATCCTGTGGTGAGGCTGTTGCCATGAAACAACTTGTCTTCGCTTCCTGGAAAGCAAACCCGACTGAAAGCAATCTCAGATAATTCCACAAAGCCCGCAAAAAGTATGTGTCCACTCTCAGGCGAGCTAGAAAACAACATCTGTCCAACGTCAAGATTGAACTTTCAAACTCATGTCAGTGCTCTTAAACCTGCTGGTGCCTTCTAGTGCTTAGTTTTAGGCTAGTGCCTAGTGCCTGCTAGTGCTAATGCTTCAGTCACATTTGGCTCGGCAGCCGTAGGGTCTAAAAAATCTATGGCCACTAGCAATTATAGGGCGGCCGCAGTATTTCCACGGTCACACAATGTAGCAGTCACATATGTTTTTATTTTTCGGGTAGCCGCACGGGGTATTTAGAAATTGTGGAGACCGAAAACGTGGGGGTGCCGTACGGTCTTTGATTTGATGTCGCACGGTGACCTTAGGGCGTCCCTGCGGCGGCCATATAATTTTCAAGGCAGACGCAAGGTAGCCTCAAGGTGCCCGCAAGGCGTCCGCAGTGGGGCCCTAAGGCGAACGTGCGGCCTATACGGATGGTAACGAGTGGGTATATATACCAGTTGTTTTTCATATGTATAACAGCACTTACAGTTGTCATTGCTACGGCTTGTCGAATTGCTACGGCCGACCTAGAAATGCAAAAAGTTATAACTCCGCGCTATAATTCCACGGCGACCCCTACGGCCTGTAAAAGATAGCCATACGCCCTAGGGCCACCCTGAGGCCACCTCAGAAACTCTGCGGCCGCCGCACGTTTCTGTCAATTTCGGGGGGGTACGGCCGCCGTATCCTAGCCGTAGAGCAAATGTGACTGAAGCATTAGTCTGCCTCTGGAGTATGCTCTCCCTCCATCCCTTCCTTCTCATCAAATGGCATCAAAGCCGACTCCACTCGTTAGAAGGCCGAATGCCTCAATTCTGTGTTTGCATCCACAACTTGTGTTCTAAACCGCTTGCTCTCTCTACCCATCCTACCCAGTCACACCCAACTACTCCTGGACTCTGTGTCTTTTGCACCTGAGAAAGTGGAAAAGTTTCTGGCAACCCTCAACTCTGATTCTGCTACTATACCAGATGGCATCAGGTCACATTTCATAAAAACCTGCTTTGCTGCTCTTGTGCATCTTTTTATGCCTCCGGCCACCTTCGGGGACTTCGGGGTTTTCGGGTTGTCCGTCCGTACGGGCTAAACCTCCTTTTTCTCAGCAACCACATGTCCGATTGAGACGAAGCTTTCAGGGTAGGAGTGACACCCATGCAGAATGTTTTTATGATAATTGTGATGTGATAGGTCACGTGGCATGGCAGCCATCTTGGATTAAATGCAAATAATTTAAAAAAAATTCTCGGAAACCGATGAATGGAAAAATTTGATGAATGAAAAAAAACTTGGCACATTGTCAAGTACTCCCAATGGGGAACAAAAGCAAGATAATGATGACATCATAGGTGAAGTGGTATACCAGCCAAAAATTCGCGCAAGCTCGAAGTTAAGTAATTGTTCACAATTGTATTTTTGTCGAAACTGTATTTATCTTACGTGTGTGGCTGTGCGTCCCTTGGAAGATTTATTGGTGTTAGTCTTTCATACCTGTATATAATAGTCGAGTATTTTGTGTCGCGGTATTTTGCGACCTTGTTCTTGAAGATTCCTACCTTGAGGCTTGTTTTCTCCCAGTGGTCGATTGTGGTCCTTCTACTCTCGTTCTCTCAGTCTTTTCCCAGTCTTTTCTGGGATTGGGATTTCTGGGATTTTCTGGGATTGTTCTGGGATTTTCTGGAATCTTGAAGATTCCTACCTTGATGCTTGTTTTCTCCCAGTGGTCGATTGTATTCCTTCTACTCTCGTTCTCTCAGTCTTTTCCCAGTCTTTTCACCCCATACTTCCTTGTTTAAATTCTTAACTAACAAAAAAAAAAAGAAAAAAAAAAGGAGATTTCCTTCTTTTCGTTCGTTCGTTCTGCAACCACATGTTTCTCCCCCATTTCACCCCCATTTTCACGCCATTCCCCAGATCTGTTTTGCCCTGTTCCTTTTTCCGACACCTTTTCCCCTGTTCCCGTGACTCGTGGTTGTCCCTCTAGGCTCCCTCTCCCCGTTGGTATTTTTGTGAATATGAGACTGTTCTTCACGGTTCTGTTTAAATACTTCACGGTTGTTTGTGTTTAATCCAAGATGGCTGCCATACCACGTCACCTATGACGTCACAATTATCATTAAAAAAACATTCTACATGGGTGTCGCTCCTACCATGAAAGTTTCGTCTCAATCTGACATGTGGTTGATGAGAAAAATGAGACTTAGCCCATATGGACGGACGGATGGACGGACGGACAAGCTGAAAACATAATGCCTAAGGCCACCTTCCGGGGCAAATGCACAATCATCTCTTGATAAAACCCTTACTGTATTATGAAGTACAATGTCCTCATAATATATTTCATGTTACTATAAGTTATCTTAATATCAGACAAAACATTCTGCTGCCATTGTATTAGTCTTATTACAGCCTCCCGAGCCACACTATTATCTTATAGCAATGTTAAAATGACAAATCATCCAAAATAGATTATGTCAAGACTGCTCCATGATAGGTAGGATTAAAATCATGTTCTTGCGTTCTCCTCATCAATGTCACATATACAGTATGTCCAAAGCATTTTCACATAGATGATGTAATTATTTTTTTAAATGGTTGCAGCTTAGACACCGGTTATAAAATTTGGTTTCAATCACAGAAAGCGCAAGCCAATCCCCATGATCCTGCAATTGGGCAATGCCCATCTCGTGAAAAGTTACCATCACATATATGCATCGAGATCAAAATAGGCAACTAGGAAATTAAAAAAAGAGAAAATAACTTTGATTTGAGTCAAAACTCAGTGAGGTACGCTTTGCTCAAAATTATTCACAGCTCTTGCCCCTTTCATCCTCAATTATCCATACTGGGAGGAATCCATAGTTTGAACTGACACTTTAATGCAAAACATTAGTGTCTCGAACTTTTAGCCTGATTAGTTAGGATCGTATGTCTGCCTCCGTCTGTCAAAGGTGCCTAAAGCTGACAAGATGCCAACATCATGAAGTCGATTGTTTGTAAGAATGATGCCATATCCCAATGACGAGTGTGTCAACACCTTTGGGAAGCGAGGTAATTTAACTGTCCTGCAATGGTGTCATTCTAAATTCACTTCCCTGAATTTGTGAAGAGGCACCAGAGGATGACTTGCAGGAATATTCCATTTCAACTGCGCTGTCTTATATGGCGGGGCTTGCATTCGATGCATTTCAAGAGCCGTCCATGAGATGAAGTTAATACTTTATTCCACTTGTCCGCATTCATAATTGTGATGTGAATAAGCGAGTAATCAATAAACACAACATGTTGTCAACCATGTTTGAACAATCTGCCCTTTTCACGTTGTCATGCTAGAATTGCACACAATTCGTGATTAAAATCTATTTCTATGGTGAACCTTGCTCAACACAGATACATTTACAAGAATTAACAAAATATTACAACGGGATGAATTATGTTCATGATATAAATCAAAGACGTCTTCAAAACTGGAAAATCCATTGCATCACTTTGTAGATGACTCCATTGTGTACGACATCGTTTCACACCCTTCTGCCAGCAGGCTGATACTGCATCCCTCTCTCTACTGATCTGGAGGTAACTATCGGGGACACCACTTCGTGGAGGTTGTACCCCCAAATACAAGTCGGGGTCTAAATCTTCCCCATTCTTCCCTGCTGCCCGGATTCGTCAGGGCAGCTCAGTCACGGTCAGAGTGCCGGATTTGTCCCCATGGACCGACCATTTCCCCCCTTGTCTCTTCTTCTCCTCTCCTCCTCTCCTACTCTCCTACTTCTCTTTCTCTCTCTTCTTCTCTCTTCTCTCTCTCTCTTGGCAGATCCAAAACGATATATAGAACGATATCGCAAAAGGTTATTGACTGATTCGAATGAAACTTGGTGGATGAGTTGGGTCAGTGACAAGAACATGCTGATTCAATTTTGGTTCAAGTCCAGATGCAGATGCGGCCTATCAGTGGGATATAATATGTAAAATGTTCAGGCTGGCATAGGTACGCGCTTTACTGAGTGCCGTTCCATTTATCGAATATAATCTGACTTAGGCAGATAACATCTCTAAGTGACCTCAAAAGCTGGCCGCGATCTCTGAATTCTTCCCAAGACCCCCATTGCCCCCACCCCTTTGGTGCCCTCAAATCTAAGGCCCTCCATGTCATTGGAATCTCAACTCAGGACACTGAGCCTTGGGGTATGCTTTGGCTTGCCATACACGCACATTGGGGGCTTTGAGGTATTTTACTGCCTCTCTTCTGGTCTTGTTCCTCCTACCCTCTCACCTCACCACCTAGCTCCTGCCCTTACATTCTGCAAGAATCGCATTCCTTGTTACCCACCCCGAGTATACACTCAACACTCACCTGCATTATTTCATTCCACTCTTTGCTCACGTGTGGGATTGTCTTCCTGAGTTTGTCTTGAGCTCTGTCCTACAGGATTCGTTGTACGTTACCCACTGACACCTAATGGTTCCTTGCATTTCCATTATCAAGCTGCACTCCCATTATTGAGCTGTACTCCATCTGCTGGAACCCTATTCTCAATCTTCTCCTACATTTCCTCTCCTTGGGCTGCGCTGCATCTATTTGTTGTCATCCCACTTTTTTTTTTACCTTTTCCCATTTTGTTTGTTCATACATTGACTCCTGAAGTTGTAATCTTTCATGAGTTTTGCCACTGGTGTATAAAATCTATATTATTTTGTGCCACTGTGCCAGGCCAATACAATACTGGCATTGGAGTGAGATAACCTATGGTCCAGCCTTCACTGCTAGACCAATGACCAATAATAATGTTTAGCATGAGATACACGACTGAGGTTTAGCAAGAAAGATTTTAGTTAAGGCTTCGACTGGATATGTGTGGTTTATAGTTAGATTCAAATCTGATGTGTGGGTCTTCGTAACTCACCAGCGTGCACAAGACTGCCATCTTCCCCTGGATGAGCGCAACAACTGACAGAGCAGTTGCTGGTGCCAGTGATTTGAAGTCCTGTGTTGGGCCACGAATCCGCCAGCCATGGATATGATGGGTCTCCTGGGTTCAGCACGCCTGGCCTGTGCAGGTAAAGAAAGAAAAAGGTAGTGCATGAGCATGAGCAACGATCTTCCCATTAACACAACAGGGCACAGATCATGCAGGATGAACACAACACGAAAAGGATGAAATGAAGCAAAAATATAATTCAATACTTGGAAAATTTTAGGGAATAATTAATGTGAATATTTTATTCACGTTGATTCTTTTTTCACCAAAAGGGTAAAACTTTCTGAATGTAACTTTGGCAAAATGAAGGGCAAATAAACAGGAAGAACTATCGATCGGAGTTAAAGCGATTACTGAAGCACGTGTTTGCCTGAAAATCGCCTGAGTGTTGGGCTTGATGAGACACACTGAAAGGATAAAAAGTGAGGAAAGCATTTTCTTACCGGCCATTACTCATGACTGTCCCCTGCGTCCTCTGGAAGGTCACTGTAATGGGAAAAAGGAAGCAGTAGCAGCTGCAGCTCCGAGCCAAGTGATATTTTCCTTGGGATGACACAAGCCATTTACCAGGCTGACAAACGTGCACCCGCCTGCCCGCAGCATCAGGCTGCTCTAGTTTGCTAGGCCTCGAAAAATCTAGTGTCCAGTTTTACCCGTTACCTCGTCGTCCGGACCACTGTGACCTATCAACTGCTACATTCCCTCGCTCTGCCACCGCAGACGTGACCTTCGTCATCGCCGCAAAGGATTCACCTCCAGAATGAAGCATCATCTTGACGAATGGCTGCTAGCCATTGCATCCTGATTGAAGTTCAATGGGAAATATTTCACATGGAATTAAAAGCTTCGTCGGAATGGTTAATGGCAACCGCGCCCTCTTCCCCAACCCTCCCCAGGTTAATGATGGGAAGAACAGCACAATGTTTACCAACGAAACCTCTCGCATGGAACACCCAGCCATCTTAACTTTAATTCTCAGTGACACATTTAGCAGCTAGATTTTAACATCACTTCCCATTGGATTCGCCCAATGTACCACTTCCCTTCAAAATGATGGTGTGCGGTCGAGACTGGAGATTACTTGGACCTTATTGGATCATTAGTGTTCATTTTGCTCCTCTGCCTAAAGAAACTAGACTGGTTCTTTGAATCCCACCCCCCCCCCCCCTATTCTGTCAAATTATGTACAATGCACTGCAAGGCCTAACCTGACGCAATGGGATTTGTGATCATTTTTCTCCAATGCAACAATTCCCTGGTAGTTTTTTGCATTAATTGCTACAAGATTCATAAATAAAATGTTAGATTCAGATTTTGTACAGCTCACCCCATTAGCCTCATAGCAATTCAGAGGCAGTTGCGACTTTTAATCATGAGTATGGCAGTTAACATGCAAGGCAATGAATTGTTGTTAAGCTGTGCCAAAAGGGATATGAAAGCAGGGCATACCTGCAGGAGTAAAGGTGAAGGAGCGAACTGCAAGAAGGTAAAGCAAATTGTTAGAGAAGTGAAGAGCAAGGCCAAATCTGCAGTTACATGCATAGAAAGATGTCTCTAGTTCAAGCATGCAAACATCGAGTATGTACCTTCATTCCGCCATGCATTCCCTTCCTAGACTCGAGTTCCAGAACACAATTTCTTATCGTCACAATTATCCTTCTTTCACAAATATTACAGCATAATAGAAGTAGTTTTGAGAAACTCCTAAGTATGCATTACAAGACCTATGTCTGGCCATATAAATATATCCTTACATAAGTCTGCCAAAGTTATGGGTTTGGTACATGTCCCAAACAGCCAACTCCCATTACTTTTTCACCAACTGACACACATTCTTCTTTTCCAATATCAACAATATTGTTCATCGCGTTCAACATCAAGATGGTAAAAATTGATAAATAAGCAATGCATTTTCAGATTTTTCATTTCAGATTTCAAAATTTTCAGAATCATTGGATTCTCCCGTGATGAAGTTAACTCTGAGGGCCTTTCAGTCACTCACCACAGGCAGGGAAGTGGTCTTTCTGTCTTCTACCGACTCCTGTCCGGCCTAGCTCCCCCAGCTCTGTCTGTGCTCTGTCCCCCAAATATTCCTACAGGTTGCACAAGATCTGCTAGTAACCCTTTTCTGGTGAAATTGCCAAAAATCAAGACTCTCTGCTCACCTTCACTCCTTCATTCCTCTTTACTCCTGCCTCTGGAACAAATTCCCCCACTCTCTTCAATCTCACTCCTCCCTCCAGGTCTTTAAAACAGCTGTTCACCACCATCTCTTATCTTCCCCCATCCAAAACCTTGATCTTTTCTACCCCCGCTAATTCACCCCAAATCCACTTTTTTTTGAAATACCAACCTTTTTCTTTCCTGGAAGTTCCAGCAGTGTCCATGTGTTTTATACTTTCCCACCCCCCCCCCCCCCCCCGCCTTCCCATGCCTCTTCCCCCAAAGCCCTCTCCCTCCCACAGATCTCCCAAATGTCCCTGTTCTCTGCTGTTGTACTTGTGTGCTTCCCTCTCTCTCCCCATCTTGTCTCCCGCTACATTTTTTGTATGTTTTGTGAGTCCGTTTTTTTTTGTGATCGATGTTAGCTCTTACACGAGCCTCGATCTTGTATACAAATATATATATATATATATATATATATATATATATATATATATATATATATATATATATATATATACATACGTCTCTCATATTTGTCTAAATTTTGCCTTTTTTCTAATCCTTTCTCTATTTAACTGAAAAATAATGTCCTGATTCATGATTGAAATAATCACTGACTCACTGAATAATAAAATATGATGACGCAAACCATGGCCAGGTAGTCAGCTATCCATAATCTGTGATTCAACTACACTCAAATCTGAGCAAATCCAAGTGAGTTATTTAATTTAAACCCAACATGCATGTCTATAAGCAATGTGGACCATGATCTAGCTCCTATATAACCAAATATAGCTTGCCCATCGTATTATTGTACAACGAGATGGGCAAGGAGTAAATTAGCTGGAATTGACTCCTGCAAGGAAGGGGAGCTTAAAAGATTTGTAAGCCTAGAGTTCAAATTCCGGTAAAAATGATAGTGCGTCACTTTTAACGTTCTGATTGCATCACCACTGTGATGACATCCCACCACCTCGAAGTCGAGGAAGGACAAATGCATGCTCCGGGTCGGCTCTACCACACCTGCATAGTTGCTCAAGCCTTTACGCTTCTTGCGGCGGCAATAGATCCACACGCTGAAACCCATGAGGATGACCCAGCAAGCTCCACCAATTCCAGCAATGAAGGCCGGCTGCTTCACCACATCCGTAATCTGCCCTGCCAAGCTCACGTTGCTCCCCGGCTCCACCGAGACAGCACCTCCACCAAAAGCTGCCAGGGCGACACCCATTTCGGAACCATAAGTCGTGGGGCTTCTTACAACCTACGGTGCCAATCACTCCCGTCCTCCTTTCCATGAGAGCCGAAGATTTATATTTTCTTTGCTCGTTATTCTGTCATACAAACAGCAATCGAATAGTGATATGTACCATGTGATGTCAACCAGTGGGTGATTTATACCAGTTTGGTCGAATTGATCACTCAATAATCAAAAGATTTTTTTATACCCAGGGAGGAACACCTTGGGTTTTCAATCTCTATGCTGCAGTGGAGAGAAAAAAAAAATACATATAAAGAAACAGAGCTGCGCCTGGAAGCCAGAGTCATTTTACTTTCCTTGCACAAATACAAGGTTTGCGCACAAATGGTTTTCTCTGTCCCAGCCACAGGCAAGTAATCTGGGGAATAATTTCACCTCATGATGTCCCTGTCAGCCCAAAGGTAATCAATTTCACAGGTGGGCAGCTGAGCGTGGCTCGTTGTGCAGGCAGGTGAGAAGCGTGGTGTGAACCTGTTTGCTGGAGCCCGTAGCTTATTACAGGAAAAGCCCTTGCCATCTCAGGGTGAGCAGGTGGATTGGGGGTTGCGGTGAATGGAAGAGGTGGGGGAATTGTGTAAGGAGTAAGAGTTACATGGCACAGTGTGGATGAAAGTGATTAATATTCACAAAATAATCCCACGCCATCTTTGGCTGGTGTCCTGTTTCCAAACATCATGCTTATTACACGCTCTTCACAGCAACATATCATCCATGAATATCTGTTTAGTCGTGCTAAAATTACCACCTTATTCACTTACCCCTGACATCGAGTAAGCCAACCGGAATTGAATTAAATAGACTGACATGAAAAATTGCCACTGAAGAAAAGGCCACACACACATCCTGGTTACACAACACTTCCAATTTGGTGCCAGTATTGCAACAAAAACCATTGAAGGCTCGATGTCCAGTACTGAATTCGACCATTAATTTCACGTTCTATTTTGAAGAGGATCATGGCTTTATTTTATTGTTTCAAAATTGCTCAACTCTTCCCATCTGCTCAATGTTTCCTAAATCCAGCTTTACATTGGCTGCAACATTAGAAACTAAACCTTTAAAGGGATAACCATTTGAGTTCATTAGTTAAGGTCAAATGAGTAGCCTGGTGTTGGCTTAGCGGTTAGGGTGGTGGCTTGGGATCCTAGGATCCTGAGTTCGAATCCCGGTCGATCGCTGAATTAACGCCAGTGGGGTTGACTCAGCCTGTCATCCTTCCGTGGTCCGCAAATTGAGGACCAGTTCACTGGTAATTCCCTGTTAATATGTCGCAAGAGGTGACTAACAGGGTTGGCGGCAGGAAGGGCATCTGGTCATAAAACATTGCTTCAAAAAGTGGTCTTCAAGGTGAAAGCAGCCACCATCTTAGTAAGGCTTTTTCTGGTTTTCATGATGATGCACCCAACCCTGTTAATTATCTTCAAAAGGGGAAATTTCCTCAAATACCCAGTTTTCATTCATGCACTTCCTTGGAGTTCCCTTAGTATGCAAGAAGGGTTTCGGGCAGATAGGTTTCTTGGTTTTGGAGTTATGGAGGAGACACACTGACACTGACACACACACAGACACACACACACACACACACACACACACACACACACACACACACACACACACACACATTTATTATTATCGATATGCTATCGTAGAGTATCAGAAATGACTCTGTTCGAGAACAAACAATCAGGATAAAAAATAAACTGCATTCAATAAATTACCAGGAAGTATTATGTAGAAATTGCAGAAATGCAAATAATTTCATGGGCCTTTTATTTAAACTCAAGCACACTTGATAGGCCTAAATGCCTCCTCTTGCATTGAATTTCTTCAATTATGTAAGCAATAGGAAGGTCACCTATAGAATGTTCCACGAAACTATGATGGTTATTGCATTTTCAGGTTGAAAAGCAGTGATTGTTATTAGTGTCAAACACAACATATAACATATAAAGAGATCATGTGCAAAAACCTTTCAGCACATTTTTTGAGGTTTCAACTGAAGGCCATCGAGAAAAAGATCAGGACAGTGTTGCTATTCACTGAGATGAACAGTGTGACTGTGATGCGGCCATGCCTCAGAGCTTTATTTGGGACAAGATGGGCATCGTGGAGAAACACAATGCTCTGATTTCACAGAGAAATTGAAGCGAAAGGCTCTGTGGCTGAATCAAAGAGACCTTGGTAACGATCACAAGGTATGCTAGAAATGTTTGGAGCATGACGGACAGCAATAAATCACATTTGCGGCATATCAAGTCCACAGGCAATATGATAGTTCGCGTTGTTGTTCATGACAAATAGGTCTCAAAGGAAAATTGTTTATATTTGCTCAATAAGTATAGTTGCTTTATATATAACGAGTAATAAAAAGATTTTTTAAAATGCAAAAGGATGTAGGGATGTTACTCCACAAAGTATGTAAACAAGGGAGGGCTGGTCACAAGAAATGATCATGTGAAACCATCCCTACATCTTTCTTACTTGAATAATGTTTGTCCCGAGAAAAGACACTTATTTCAAACACACACACACACACACACACACACACACACACACACACACACACACACACACACACACACACACACACACACAGTCTTTTCTAGTGACAACCATTATCAAGGAAAGAAGTAGGGAAGGTTTCACATCATCATTTATCATGATCATCCCTACCTTGTTTACATACTTTGTGGAGTAAAATACCGATATCCTTTTGCATAAAAAAAGTTTTTATTACTTGTTTCTTTACTTTTTTAGAAATACAGATATAGAGATGTTCTACTGCTGATTTACAAAGGCTGACCGTCCTGGTGTGTCTGTGTATGAGGCTATAAGCCTTAGAGGCACAGAGAGACCGAGGTGAGTTATTGAATTGGCAGTGACGAATTGAGTAAGGGAACTGTTGAGAAGTTCAGAAGTGAGTTTTGGTTGTGGTTAAGGGTGCGAGTGATGATTCACCCACCCTCCATGTACATATCGTGCATTTATAAACTGCTGAGAAGTTCAATTATGTGTAATTGCAACGGTACCCGCCCTACGGGCGGGGCTTCAATTGGGAGGCCCAAATGAAAAGGCAAACTATCAGAAATCGAAGGCTTTTTTATTTTAAACGATTCATATAAACATCCGTTAAATCATATCACACGCAAATCATCAAAATCTAAACAGTACATGGCGCCCATTTTGAAAAAAGATTGAATTCTGCAAAACGGAAGCAGCCGCTACACGTCTTTTTCAGTCGCACGTTTATGGGTGAAGAGTGCGCGCCGAATCTGTAACACGGAAGCGGCCGCTACACCTGTCTCCCAGTCGCTTTGCACACGCTGCCATGTTACTTCGGTGCCGCACGTTTATATAGGAAGAGTTCGTCAGGAGTCGATCTACTCTCTCCTGGTATGTAGAATTTCAACCAAAGCCACATCACTGTTCATATCGGTAAATATTATTCCATCGTGTTTGGAAAAACTGGAAAATTGGAAAACTTGGAAAAACAATATAGCCTATTTTACTCCAGGGGACCCCAGGATTACCCACCCAAAATATCGTTGCGATCGGTTCAGCCGTTTTTGCGGTACCTGCGAACGGATGGACAGACATTTGGTGAATTATAGTAAGATTGTCAGTGATGTACTCGTCTGCACCACCGTCCACACCTAAGGGGCAAAGCCAGACGGTTGTTTGAGGTACAGGTGAGATTGAATATTCTCTGAAAATGAGTTTTGTTTGTGTAAGGTTGTTTAGTCAGAGCATCAGTGAATTGTTGTGAAATTGTTGAGTTGTAGTTTGTTTGTAAAGTTTTGAGGAGCCTATAGGTGATTTGGAGATGCTGATGTGTGACAATACAGTACTTCTGGCTGCAAAATACTGGCGTGGTGCTGCACTGTTTGAATTTGTGGCATTAATTGTACTGTTTGAAAATATCAGGCAATCGAGTGCCTGTACTGTGGTGTGGGTGGTGAGCGAGTCACCAATCCTCTTTGTAAAACTGTGAGTGAGAGCCAGAACAAGCTTTGAGGATTTCGCATGAGCTCATAAAGTCAGCCTGACAGGGGTTCGGGTCGATGTGAAGAAATTGCATTTTACCAAAGGTGGCTTATTTTGCCTTCACTAATGCATAGTTGAACCATCATTAACATTTTAAAACTACTAGTGTACTTTTGGATACTTGGAGTGGTACCTCGCGGAGATGCATTGTAAAATATGTCGTTCTTTGAACGGAGGGATAAGATGGTCTAAGTGGACAAATGGTGAGAGAGAATTAAATTTTCCAGGAGATGGAATATTTGATAAGGTGAAACTGGAATATTTGAGAAAGAAGAGTAAGTTGTCTAGCTTAAGACGTAATCTTCATGAGACATTAAGCATGCGCATTGATGCGGCTACACAAAAATGCAAAATGTTGACGCAGCTATTAGGTTAACTGGGAACGGTACCCGCCCTACGGGCAGGGCTTCAATTGGGAGGCCCAAATGAAAAGGCAAAATATCAGAAATTGAAGGCTTTTTTTTAATTTTAAACGATTTATATAAACACCCGTTGAATCATATCACACACAAATCATCAAAATCTAAACAGTATTTGTAGAATTTCAATAAAAGCCACATCACTGTTCATATCGGTAAATATTATTCCATCGTGTTTGGAAAAACTGGAAAATTGGAAAATTGGAAATTGGAAAAATTGGAAAGACAATATCGCCCATTTTACTCCAGGGGGTTTTGGAAAAACTGGAAAATTGGAAAAATTGGAAATTGGGGAAAAAATGGAAAAACAGTATAGCCTATTTTACTCCAGGGAGTCCCAGGATTACCCACTCAAAATTTCGTTGCAATCGGTTCAGCCGTCTTTGCGGTACCTGGGAACAGACTGACGGACAGACAGACGGACATTTGGTGAATTATAGTTAGATACAGTTGTTGCAAGCGAGTGCATTGCAGAAAGAGAAAGGTAGAGGTTACCACAACTGAGAAAGAGGTACGCGGGATGATCACAGTTGACGATCTAAAAAGAGACCACATGCGGGAAGGAACATATGACATGCGTGTGGCCAAATTGGACATTGGGCCAAGCAGTGTCCAAACAAAGGTCTGCCTATAATACGGCGACCAATCCAAAACTCAGATATGAACCCATGGCCCCAAAACAAAACAAAACAAAACAAATCAGGCTGCATGGAATATGCAAGACCTCTTCACGCAGCAACAACAACAACAGCAATAGGGGTGCCTGAGTGAAACATTTTTAATATTACCCGTCACACGCTTGAGTGACCAGAGTGACCCTCCAAATGTTCCACTGTCACAAGCACCTATAAATGGCGTTTGTAATTATTGCTGTGAGATTACCTACAAATGTACTTATAAAAGTGAAAGGAATTTTCGTTATCATTGGACTTGATAACCCCAATTGATGGGAACCTCTCTCTTCACTGGATGATAGAATAGCGCCTAAATGTAATGGTTGAATATATAGTCGGGACTATAATAAAGGGAAGATAAAATAATAATAAATGAATAAAACAAGAAATATGTCGTGCATAGCACGATACTTGCGAAATCCCTAAAATAAGTTGTTGGCCTATGATGACCTCAAAAAGAATTGGTGGTTGAATTCAGTGTCCAGATATGCAAATCCTCTTAAAATTTCAAGTTAATTGGATGAAAATTGAGGATTTTGGAAACTTGGCCTATGTTGACCTTTTGGCCTATGTTGACTTCAACATACTTGGTGGTTGAATTCAGTGACCAGATATGCAAATCCTCTTAAAATTTCAAGTTAATTGGATGAAAATTGAGGATTTTGGAAACTTGGCCTATGTTGACCTTTTGGCCTATGTTGACATTTTGGCCTATGTTGACCTCAAAATATTTGGTGGTTGAATTCAGTGACGAGATATGCAAGTCCTCTTCAAATTTCAAGTTAATTGGATGAAAATTTAGGATTTTGGAAACTTGGCCAATGTTGACTTTTTGGGCTATGTTGACCTTTTGGCCTATGTTGACCTTTTGGCCTATGTTGACTTCAACATAATTGGTGGTTGAATTCAGTGACCAGATATGCAAATCCTCTTAAAATTCCAACTCAATCGAATGAAAATTGAGGATTTTAAAAATTTGACAATGTTGGTGACCTTTGACCTATGTTGACCTATTGACCCCCAAAACAATAGGCTTCTAGCTTATGAGCAATTCTACCATTTGTTGAAGTTTCGTGAAGATCGGTTTAAAAGTGACCTGTAGGCAAGTATAAGTGAGAGGACAGACAAACACATAAACCGGAGTGATGAACATACTTGTCCAAAAAAATTTTTGGACAGGTAATAACGCACAGGAACAACCAATATAGTTGAAAAATCTTCGATTTTCGCAAATAAAAATAAGTAAAACCCATCATTGTGTTCTCTAAATATTGACGGCTATGATTATTAGGTACTAGCCGAAACCCGTGGAACATCCACGGAAGGGAGGATGTGGTGTATGGATAGAGTGTACCATTATGGATGGCATAGGGGATTTGCTTGTCTGAGTAAGAGTTAGGAAGAAAGATGAGAATGAAGAGTGCGTATATGAACAACGATCGCCGACACCAGCACAAATGCATGCTCTGGATTGTCCACTCAGTGAACGGCTTGCTTTCGACTTCGCCTATCCAATCAGCGGACGGCTTGCTTCGCCTTCGCCCAGCAGACGCCAATACGATGGCGTCGTAAGATGGCGTCGTATCGGCAGTTAATCGGATGCTTTTGGGCCCCAAAGTCGACTAATTCAGATTTTTCGAGTATGGCTGTACGTGATAAACAAAGAGCGCGGTTCGTAGATCGTAAATCCATTAGTGCTGTGGGCATCGGGCCACTGGGTGCGGCGTAAAAGGGATAACAAAGTCGAGTCCTTACGCTATTATTATATAGATTATTATATAGATGCAAGTCTATATTAATATTATTAGAGGTCGATGTGTGCTGATCCTGGTATGGGGCTGCACAGCGTGAACGGCCGAGTGCGAACTCTCATCGGGGAGCAAATGAAATAGTTAGTGTTTGCTCGCATGAGACGAGGATTTGCGAAATCTCGAGGCGAGATGGATCGATAAAGTTACCACATTACGAGGCTGACCTCCGTAGATTAACCTTTAAGCTCTATTCACGTCGTGTTGCACCGATGCTCTTGGGGCGTTTCCGTTCCCTGCACGGATCGAGTGGAGACTCCGAGATACGTCGTTTCCATTTTAAGTTCTGCTCGTGTGGTTCGGAGCTTGACTGTCAGCTTTGACGAACTGAGCGATAGACGTACGTAATTAATAGATAGGATGTCGAGGTTCTTCCGAAGCAGGTTGGAGTTCTCGTGTCGGGCGTAGTGGGGTGCGCCGAATCGTTTTGTAATCATTTATGATCCAGCGTGTTTAGGCGGTGTATAGGTTTTGGCGCTTGAATATTGAAGCTAACCAATGAGCTTGGAGCTGGGTTTCAACGAGAGCGCCTGCAGTGTACAATGGCCTTCCCCACACTTTTATGGATAGCCAGGTAAATGTGCCAAGTCGTGTGTTTTTGTGGTATGAGTCAGGTAAACATATGTAATGGGCTACGTCGATGATGCTGAAATTATTAATACTAGGGCATGCCCGTACTATATATAAGCTAGGACGTGCCCGTACGTGGGTGCCCGTTCCTTGCCAAAAAAAAAAAAAAAAAAAAATTTGTGTAGGGGTGTGTGTGTGTAAACATCCTAGGGCGTGCCCGTACGTGGGTGCAAAAAAACATGCGTGCAAACAACAACAGCAAAAAAAAACTTTGAAACCACGTGGCAGTAACGACCACAGAACCCCCCCCCCTCTATTTACATGAATGGTTTGGTCCATTCGCAACGACCACAGAACCCCCCCCTCTATTTACATGCAATGGTTTGGTCCATTCGCAACGCCAAAGCGAACGGCGAACGGCTAAATCGCCATAGCTCGGTAAGTACTTGTCCGATTAATTTCAAACCTTGAAAAGGCACATCCTCGGGTCCCCAGCAATATACCTGGCAAGTTTAAAGTATATCGGACCCGTGGTTGTCGAGAAACAGCGGTCACAGACAAACAAACGTACAAACGTACAAACGTACAGAGATTACTGGAATTATAGATAGACTAGGGCATTGCCCGTACTATATCTATATCTAAAATTATATCCCCCCCCCTCTATTTACATGAAATGGTTTGGTCCAAAGCGAACGGCTTGCGAGTACGGTGACAATCCCCCCCCTCTATTTACATGCAATGGTTTGGTCCAAAGCGAACGGCTTCCGGAGTTTTGTAAAGAAATCGCCATCGCGTGCACAAACGCGCAGGAAAGCGAATGAATCGCAAATTCGGTTTTATTAGTTTTAAAACATAGTTTAACGCCAACATAGTTTGCAAACGTGAAATAAATGAATACGCTCTCAAATGTGCCATCCGAGGCAGAGTGTGTCCTCCACGTTCGGCACACGCGATCGTTCGCTGCTCTCTGATTGGTTGAATCGTTTTTTGGACATAGCTCGGTAAGTAATTGTCCGATTAATATGAAACCTTGAAAAGGCACATCCTCGGGTCCCCAGCAATATACCTGGCAAGTTAAAAGTATATCGGACCCGTGGTTGTCGAGAAACAGCGGTCACAGACAAACAAACAGACGTACAAACGTACAGACGTACAGAGATTACTGGAATTATAGATACTAGGGCATTGCCCGTACTATATCTATATCTAAAATTATATCCCCCCCCTCTATTTACATGAAATGGTTTGGTCCAAAGCGAACGGCTTGCGAGTACGGTGACAATCCCCCCCCCCCTCTATTTACATGCAATGGTTTGGTCCAAAGCGAACGGCTTCCGGAGTTTGGTAAAGAAATCGCCATCGCGTGCACAAACGCGCAGGAAAGCGAATGAATCGCAAATTCGGTTTTATTAGTTTTAAAACATAGTTTAACGCCAACATAGTTTGCAAACGTGAAATAAATGAATACGCTCTCAAATGTGCCATCCGAGGCAGAGTGTGTCCTCCACGTTCGGCACACGCGATCGTTCGCTGCTCTCTGATTGGTTGAATCGTTTTTTGGACATAGCTCGGTAAGTAATTGTCCGATTAATATGAAACCTTGAAAAGGCACATCCTCGGGTCCCCAGCAATATACCTGGCAAGTTAAAAGTATATCGGACCCGTGGTTGTCGAGAAACAGCGGTCACAGACAAACAGACGTACAGACGTACAGACGTACAAACGTACAAACGTACAGACAGAGATTACTGGAATTATAGATAGAAGATTATTGAATTACGGATTCCGCCACGTGATGACGCAATCGCGTGAATAAAAGAAAGCTTTTGAAGTACGCGCTGACATCACACGTCTACCATGAGTATTGACATCACATGGATTGCCATTAGTACCCAGGAGAAAGATACCTGGGGGAACGGAGAACGCACATATAACGCTGACTCAAAATATTTATTGTCAATCGGACTACCAGTTGCAGAGGAAAGTGTACTTATTTTGTGTGGATACGTAGACAAACAGCAAATTCGAAACAGATGTGCAAAGGTGGCCACTGAGGAAAGTTTTCCAAATCAATGCGGCTGCAGACCAGTGGGTATATGTGAGTGTTTTCGGATATATCGAGACTAAAATTGACCTGACGTATTTTGATAATCTTAATTAAAATCGTAGAACTATTCCAGATCATCTTGGAGGTTCTTCAGATAAAATGTTGCAGATGCTAATGAGAGTAATTGGACTTACCTCAGTTGTAGTTGAAGAGCATGCCGCTAATTGGTTCCATGATAGCCATGACAGTGTAATAACAATGGTATATATTCGGTAAATCGGTATATATTCTGAACTTTCCAAGGACTGAATTAGAGGCGTTTTAAATGTGATTTTATTATGTGTATGTTAATCCTCTCCATGCACGTATTTATGTATAGTTTCCTTTTTAAATGCTGTCAACTCAGAGAGACGAATAAATTGTAATATTTGAACCCAAGTTGGAGTGTACAATTCTTCCACAGTGACTAGCGCCCCGCCCCCATCAGGCTGATTGACAGTCGTAGTCCCACCCACCCCTCTGTTCTCTTCCTATCCCTTTGCAAAGGCATTCAGTTTAGTGTAATGTTCGGGGAATACTTTCAAGCTATTAAAATTACAATAGTAAAGGATGCTCCACCAAGTAAAACTATGTCGGATGGTACCAGGGTCATTGGCATTGAGAGAAGCAGCACAGAAAACGCTGTCTGGGGATGATTATTATTACCTCCGCCACCAAAGGTGGATGGAGGTTATGTTTTCACCCCTGTCTGTCTGTTTGTTTGTGAACAAAATATCTCAAAAAGTTGTGGACGGATTCGGACGAAATTTGGCAGAGATGTAGCGTCTGTCACAAGGACGAAATGGTTAGATTTTGGTGAAGATTCGGATCCGGCTACGAGAATTTTTAAAGTGATTCTTCACCATTGGGAGATAGGGCCAAAAAACGATACATAGCAGGATATCTCAAAAAGTTGTCGACGGATTTGGACGAAACTTGGTGGAGAGGTTGGGTGTCTGGCAAGGACAAATAGATTCAATTTTGGTGACTATCTGAATATGGATTCGGATATGAGAATTTTTTTTTTTAACGATTCTTCACCATTCGGAGATAGGGCCAAAAACGATACATAGCAAGATATCTCAAAAGGTTCTGGACGGATTTGGACGAAACTTGGTGGACCGGTTGGGTGTCTGACAAGGACAAATAGATTCAATTTTGGTGACTATCTGAATATGGATTCGGATATGAGAATTTTTTTTTTTTAATGATTCTTCACCATTCGGAGATAGGGCCAAAAACGATACATAGCAGGATATCTCAAAAGGTTCTGGACGGATTTGGACGAAACTTGGTGGAGAGGTTGGGTGTCTGGCAAGGAAGAATCCTCAATTTTGGTGAAGATCTGGATCCGGATCCAGCTAGTAGAATTTTTAAGTGATTCTTCACCATTGAGTGATATGGCCAACCAGGTGGAGGTATGCTCTCTACTGAGTGTTCTAGTTCTAGTTATTAGTTGAGTGTTCTAGTTCTCTGTTCTAGTTATTATTATGATGAACGAGAATATTTTCCTGTTTTGACTGATCTTGGGGTTTTTTTTTTGCCTTTTTTCCTCTTGCTATGGTCTGGAGTACTGAAAAGTGATCCCTGCCTCGAAAATCAGCTGAACAGACCAGGTAGGCTCTCATATGTAGCCTAAGCGACTTTTTGGAGAAGATACTCCAACTTTAGTTTTGCATGTAGCGGATGGGACCGACGTTTTTTTTCCAAACCGCATCTACATAGACATTACTGGTGCACTCTCTGATAAAACGATAAATTGCAATTGTAAATGTGTTATCTATTGCTGGGATGCCCTGTACTTTTAGGCCATGGCTCTCATTTTCGATTGTGAAAGCATCCACAAAGCCCAGGTTTTGAACTTTGCGTGTGGGCCAGTTTTGAGTGAGAAAAGTCCAATTAACTGACAAGGAAGAAGTATAAAATATACATTTGAGAATGAAAGGCATAGAATCTTCATAGTGACAAGGTACATTAGTGATATTAGCAAAAAATTAGGAAGAAATAACAACAACAGCTAATTTGTTTCCTTTCAGGCTTTTCCTTGAACTGAGTCATGATGAAGAGTAAAAATATATTTTACAAGAGAGCAGTTCAAGTGTTATGTGAACGGTGTATTGTATAAGATGTTAAAAACAATAAGTTAAATGCAGAAATTTTGTGCAATAATATGGTCTACTCTGAACAAGTTATACAGGAAGTGATATCACTGCTGGAAAAAGAATTCCGGATAAAAATAAGATGGCAATCCACAGTCACGTGTGTTGTAAAACAGCTGTTCATCCTGTATTATTTTTTTGTTACGGAGAACAGCATACGAGCGTTGAAATTCACGTGGATGCTATCTATACAATTTGATGAGGCATGTCTTTCATGTAGTTGTTTGTTTGAATGAGCAGAGTTCAAAATGGCCATGAATTGGGAGCGATGTTGAGCTTTCTTACGTGCAACCAACTGCTGCCACTTAAGCCATCATAAAATGTGTTCAACAGCTAATTTTAGAGGATCACTGGATTACCATTAGGGAAATTGGAGAGGACCTAGATAGTAGTGTTGGACAATGTGGAAACAATCATTCCTTCTCAATTGAAATTCATAAATGCAGCCATTACTACTCCAGCAGAGATGAATTGAGAAGTTCTAAGTCAATTCCGGTGCATTGTAGACTTCCTATCTTTTGATTTTCATCTCCTTTGACCATTCCAAGAACATCTTGGTGACTTTCAGTTTATCGGTGATGAAGACATTGAAGCAAGTGTCCTGAAATAATGGCGTATGCATTCCGAAGTTTCATAATTATGCAGATTTCAAAGAGCTACAACATCGATGTGATGACTGTGAGACAACATAGTTAGAACTTCTCTTCCAAACTTGTTATTTGGCCAAGGACAGCCAAAGCAGTAGGTGTTTGAGGTAATAGGATGTAGACAGCAACCGCCCAGGGTTGGACTTCCGTTCGGACTTAGAAGCGTTAAAGTGGTGCCCATAACCATCTTACACTCTCCGTGTCAGGATTGCTGGTCTTACTTTCTGTCTCACTCAAACTTTAACAACTTCTAACTAACTTAACTTAACAACTTTAACAACTAACAACAACTTCAATCTCTCTTTCTTGGAAACAAACATCATACACTTTTCATCAAACACTTTTCTTCTCTTTTATTTAAGGCCTGGCCTCGATGAGGGCTATATAGTCTGTGCATGGAGCCTTCAACTATATATATATATACTAGACGACCCATGACCCGTTGGGTCAGTCAGTTTGAATAGATATGAGAATATAACTAAAGCGAACGCTGGACATCATCAGGGAGATTATTTGGGCCAGCAAGCCATAAGGCTCACCTCTCCAGCATTCTAAATCACTTACCTGTGACACGTGATTTCGGCCCTTATCTCCGATCACGTTTTTTTTTTTTTTTTTGAAAAAACACGCGACCCATGGACTACCACGATTTTGTTGTCAGAGGACACTTCTGATGACGATGTTCTTTGTCGACGATCCTCCATTTACATAAACTCGCACGTTCTCTTTCCTCTTCCCTCGACTGAGCGCCACATACAGCTGACCATGCTGGAAGACCGGTTTCTCCAGGTAGACCAGCACATTCTCCATAGTTTGCCCTTGCGCCTTATGGATCGTCATTGCGAAGCAGGATTGTATGGGGAACTGGCAGCGCTGCAAAGGGATATCCTCAGCTTCCGACAGATTTAGTCGGATCCGAGGGAGCATTACAGTTTCACCTTCAAACGTTGAACTTATGATCCTCGCAACTATAATATTTCGAAGCATGTCCTCAACAATCATGCGCGTCCCGTTGCAAAGTTTCGGAGGGTCCAGGTTCCGCATCAAAATGATAGGGGATCCTTTTTTGAGCTCGAGGTTGTGCGGCGGCAATCCCGAGACTTCAACGGAATCTAGGAATTCCGTTGGGAAGTGCGTCGCATCAGTACCCTCAGTCACACTGTTGAACGCAGCATACTCCTTGCTAGCACCAGGGAACCTTGTGATGCATCTTGAATTGATGTTTCGCATCATATCGTTGAGGGGCACTAATATAGACCTTGCTGAAAAAACCTCCATCGGATTGGCGAATGATGGATATATGGTATCGATGCACTCATCAAGCCCACTCGCTGTCAGCAGTATATCCTCTGGCAAATCTATCTCATCATCCGCATTTTTCTCGATTCTATCCTCGCCGATGTCGAGCAAAAATCTTGAAAACTGCCCACTTCCGTCGGTCAGTCGCATATTAGTTCTCAAGTGAAACATTCCAAAGCTCTGCCATAAGTAGGACTTCTTTATGCACGCATTCTCAACGTCAGCATCACACCCTCTTTTCACCACGGGCAGAAGTTGACGGAAATCACCACAGCATATCGTCAAGATCCCTCCAAAAGGCTCGTCTTTGTCACATACATCACGCAACGTGCGATCCACAGCCTCGAAACTCTCTCTCCTGATCATAGGACACTCATCCCACACGATGAGTTTTGTACTTCGAAAGAGGTCTGCGATAGTGGAATTTTTATCGATGTTGCATACGCCATCTTCCCTCGGTGTCAGAGGGATTTGGAACCTTGAGTGCGCTGTTCTTCCACCAGGCATGAGGGTAGCAGCTATGCCAGATGAGGCCACCGCAAGGGCAACTTCTCCACTCGCTCTCACTTTAGAGAGAATCAGGTTAATAAGAAACGTCTTCCCTGTGCCTCCAGGCGCGTCAATGAAAATCATTGATGACTGATTCGTGCGGATGCAACCGCACGCAAAGTCATAGACAACTCTCTGCTCATCATTGAGCAGAAGCTGCCTTTCGTCTACGATTCGCTGTTGTTCCTCCGTGTCGTATTGGAGTTCTCTGAGTAGGTGAATGTTGGCAATCCCTTCATGACGAAGAACAGTCGTTGGAGTCGGCAAGTGAAAATGTGCAACAGTTCTGTTCAACAATTGCAGTTTCTGTTGCAAATACGATAGAGCCAAGTCATGATGGCGCTCGTTGATGGCAATATTGGGATCATTTGCAGATCGTCGATGAGCTAGAAGATAATCTTCAGCCATAGCGTCCTTGAAACGTTCCCATAGATCCAATGGATTGTCGACTTCACTTTGTGTGAGGAGCACAACGAACAAATCCCTCATGGGTCTGGGAAGGCGTGTCCTCTCAGCATCCTCCAGAGTCTCGCGCCAGACAGCGTCTCCTTGCAGCAAACCCATTTCTCTGCAAGCGTCTTTGAATGTGGGTAGAATGACATTATCACACGTTCTCAGGACTTCGAACGAAGTCGGCCCTCTCACGTGGTGGAGGAGTAGTCGGAAATAGTACAGGTCACCAGTACGCGGCGAAACAGTGTAAACTCGTCCCAATATGTCATCCTCAAACATTCCAGGGTTGCCCTCCACCGGTCTGCCCTGTTTTCTTCGTTGCCATGTCTTCTTGGTCCATGTATAGAATCTCGGAACATCCACGTACAACAGTATCTTAGCGAAATGGTCACGTCTGCAAAGATCCATAAACTCTGTCAACGTGGTTTTGGCCATATTGGGATTATTTCTTTGTTCACGAACGTTCCCAGCAAAAAATACCTGTTGGTCATTTGGCAGATGTACTCCTAAACGGATAACGGCCGGCTTCCTGTCATGGACTGAGAATCCAAGAATGGAGGCAACAGCCTCTGAAGGTCCAATGTATCTACCCGTCAAGTACTCCGTTATCTCGTCGTTTGTGCGCAGTGCATACGTAGCTTGATCGCTACCTTTCATGGCATACTTAATAACATACTTGATCGACTTTATAGAGCAGCATATTTCAACGTTGATGTGGCAATCAAACGTTTTCAGGAGATAGAGATTATGGGGAACAACCCACTGATTTGTAACAGGTCGTCGTTGCCTCCCTTCTTGGTGCCCTTCAAATCCTCCCATTTCTGGGGATCTTCTTCTATATATGGGGTACGAATCGTCTCCGCACCGTGTGTACGGAGCATATGACCGCGGGTATCTGTGTCTGCATGCTCCATTCTTCCAGCATCCAGTTGCTGTGGAACAATATGGACCATGGATCATGTGCTTCAACACCAGTCTGTGTCCCTCTGGATCTTCATCGGGATCTGGTATTTCAGCTTGTACAAATCGATCATAGTCTTGTGGTCTCGGCTTTGAAGCTTCATCGAGCCACAGCAAACAGTGTATGTGAGGGAGACCTCGCTTTTGGTACTCCACACACACAACGTGAGCGATACAGTTCCCGAAGAAGCCTTCTGATCCAGTGAGGTATTTAATGAACACCGTTTTCTTCAACTCGAACACTCTCGCAATGAGATCCGGTCTGTCGTTCTCACTTTGGTGAGGAAACAGGTTATTGGAGATTTCAGGCCACTTTGGATTACACGTCATAGTGATGAAGTAGGTCGCGTTACCATATTTTCTTACGTACATCATGGCATCTTGACATCGCTCCATCATATACCTCGGCCCCCCTACAAATGTCGATGACAGTAGTACGCGGCGTCCGATGTTGGACAAATCGTCATTGTCATTGAGAGCATCAGTGAAGCCACTGTATGTAGCAGACCTCAGCGATGCCTGGTTCAGTCTTATAAACGCCAATCTTGTGCCTTCCATTTTGGCTGCCATATCAACAAGATACTGCTGGAACAGACGCCCCCCTCTGAGGAGGTAGTTGAACTCATCCTCGTGGTTCATTATTCGGTAGGAGTAGTATTTCATGGCAGTCAATCTCCTGCCATTGGTCATGTTCATTTCGGGCTGCCATCCGTCATCTCCGAATGGGAAGAAGAGAACATACTGGAGTGTGTCGTAAGAACGGTGCAACTCAGAAATACTTTGCAGCACTCCTCCTCTTGCTTTCAATACAATGTGACGCGCTGTAGCTTGAGGATCGACAGTATTCTTCACAACGACACCCACTTCATCAGCGATTTGACCATTGAACCTCCTCTCATGTTCACCAGCTGGTCTCCTGTTGGGATCAATAAGAACGAACGCCTCTGGCAAATTGCCTATTTCCTCGCGTGCCATGCGGAACGAGTGAACGTAAGGATTCACTTGTCTCAGCACGGTCTCTAATGCTCCAACTACATCACGGTGAATACCAGCATTGGTGAGTATCCGCATCCTCAACTGTACGCTGTCATGTGGATCTAAGAAATAAATTTGGAGGAATTTCGGTTGTTCATCCGCATTTGGCAAGAAGGAACCGATACGATGATGTATTTGACCCTGAATTATGACCGATGGGCTCCATGCACCGTGCCGAGGAGAAACTTGGCTTCCTCCAAATGATGTCATTTGAAATAGACAGTTGTATTGTCTGATGTTCCTGCGGAATTCGTTCGCTGTGGGTCCATCGCCGGCAAACAGTGTAATTGATGGGGTAAAGGTCCCAGATTTCCCAAGGACACCTTTCCATTCGTGCAGCAAAAATGAGCTGTTTCACCTTGGAAAAGAAGCGCTCTACAATGTGGACAAATCTTGTCCATCGCACCGACGTCAGCAGAAGTGTAATTTCTTGCATTCTGCGCGTTTCTCTGCCTTGTCTCAAGAACTTCCCTTATCCTATCTCTTTCTCGCTGCTCCTGAAGACGCTGTGCCGTCTCCTCTGCAGATTCCGCATCTCTCCTCATACGATCTCTTTCTTGCTGCTCTTGATGGCGCTGTGACGTCTCCTCTGCAGATTCCGCATCCCTTCGCAAGCTGACTCTCTCTCGTTCCTCCTGAAGACGCTGCGCTCTCACCTCCTCCGTCTCAGCACTCCTTCTCATCCTTGCCCTTTGTCTTTGCAGCTGAAGGCGCTGTGACCTTTGCTCAGGCGTTTCAGCATGTTGACTCTTCCTTTGGCTTTCTCGTTGCTGCTGAAGACGTCGTGATCTCCCATCGTCTGTTTCAGCACCCCTCGGAGATACTGCTTCCGCACGAGAACTTGAAGGAATGTTGCTATTCGCGTCCATAGACGTGAGGTGTGATTCGTTGTCCGCGTCCGTAGCGCCGTCGGAGGGTTGATACGACATTCTTCCTGCAAATAGTATTGTGTTTGTGCTATCGTTTTGCCGATCATCAAATGACAAATAAATTACATTGTGAAAATTAAAGATTTCAAATAAACCTATTTAAAGTGTATACGCATATAAATAATTTTAAAAATCGAAGAAATATCTCTCGGTAATTTCCTGAAACATATTTTACTTCCGGGTAATAATGTTGAATGAAATAACGAAGATATATACTGTATGCCTGTTATTTTAGGCGGTGTATTTTCATATATCAACGTGGCGTGATTTTTAAAATATATCTCTGCAATTTCCCGTGTGTGCGTGAATGTTCTCAATTATTTCTTTTACCGAGTCTAAAACCATCGATAAAAATGAAATCAGATGGAAGTGGTAATAATAATAAAAATCGAAGAAATATCTCTCGGTAATTTCCTGAAACATATTTTTGCCGATCATCAAATGACAAATAAATTACATTGTGAAAATTAAAGATTTCAAATAAACCTATTTAAAGTGTATGCGCATATAAATAATTTAAAAAATCGAAGAAATATCTCTCGGTAATTTCCTGAAACATATTTTACTTCCGGGTAATAATGTTGAATGAAATAACGAAGATATATACTGTATGCCTGTTATTTTAGGCGGTGTATTTTCGTATATCAACGTGGCGCGATTTTCTTCCCGTTTTTTTTCAACCGAGTCTAAAACTATGTTAGCGACTGTGAAAAATGAAATGATATATCGAATTTGATTTGAAATAAAGCTGGGAGAGAGGGCAAGACACCACGGGCCTACAAAACAGGCCTCAAAGCTATGCGAGTTAATAAAATGGTGGATATTACTACTCTCTCAAAGGGGTAAGCCACGCCCCCGGACCGATCGAATGTTACACACAAACACGCAAGATTTCAATTTTATAATTATATATATATATATATATATATATATATATATATATATATATATATATATATATATATATATATATGCATACATACATACATACATACATACATACATACATACATATATATATATATATATATATATATATATATATATATATATATATATATATATACTGTATATATATATATATATATATATATATATATATATATATATATATATATATATATATATATATATATATATATATACTGTATATATATATATATATATATATATATATATATATATATATATATATATATATATATTTATATATATATATTTATATATATATATATATATATACATACAAACATATATATCTATATATATATAATATATATAAATATATATGTTATATATATATAGTATATACGTTTTAACAAAAAGAAAAGATAAATTACGACTGGGATTACGGACAGTAAAATTACAGTTCAGTACTTCGTGTAACCCCCACGAGCATTCAGGAGAGCACGTACACGTTGAGGCATGCTGTTCACGAGATTTGCCAAGGTTTGGACAGGAATCGCTTGCCATGCAGTGACAATAGCCTGCTGCAATTCACGCACAGAGGCAGGCTGCTGGTCCAAGTTGTCGATTTGACGCGTTAATTCTGCCCACAAGTTCTCTATCGGATTCATATCCGGGGACATGGCAGGCCACTCCATGTGCTCTACACCACGGTCAGCAAGAAAGTGTTGGATCATGCGAGCACGATGAGGCCGTGCATTGTCATCTTGGAAGACAAAGTATCCTCGAAAGGCTGCACGAACAAATGGAAGCAATGTTTCTTCCAGAATGGCCCTGTGCTTGAACTGGTTCAGGTTTCCATTCAGAACAACCAGGTTAGTTTTGCCCCCTGCATGAAAAGCAGCCCAAACGGTCACCCCACCACCTCCAGCTTGGACTCTTGGCACTATACAATCTTCGTTGTATGCTTCATGCACTTGTCTGCGCACTCGGACGCGGCCATATTGACGATAGACCAGAAATCTAGACTTGTCACTGAAGATCACGTGATTCCAGTGTCCTGGCAGCCATTGACGGTGCTCTCTGGCCCACTGCAATCGGCGCTGGCGGGTTGTCTGGTCAGACGTGGCTTTCTCAGGGGACGCCTGGCACGATAGCCTGCTTGAACCAGTCGTTGGTTGACTAGCCTTCTGGATACAGGCACATTTGTCAGTTGCTGCCACTCAGCCCTAAGCCCATTAGCTGACTTGGTACGGCCATTGCGGACTAACCGGTGCAGCTGGCGATCATCCCTCCTTGTGGTTCTGCGGGGACGTCCCGACCTCGGTATTGGAGTAGAGACACCCCTCTGAGCATTTCGTTTCAGGATCTTTGACACCTGACGTTGAGTGATGCCATACTGCCGAGCAATAGCACACTGTTTCATGCCGGAATTTCGTAAAGCCACCACTAAATGACAAACAGCATTGTCGAGTTGACGGACCATCTCCAAGGGAAGCGGCAATAACTTTTGTAGACGTGCAGTAGTTGTTTTCCACTAATACAGAACGCAACAACCCTTATATACCCGATTGTGAAGCCAATCGTCAAACGTACCTGTCCGTACATTTTGTCACGCCACCTGTGATATAATCCTGGTATTGACTTCTTGCTGCGACAGACAATCAGTGACATGGTTCTTTCAACAAAGAAATCACCGAAGCGTAAAAGAAACTCACCAGATTGATATACCGAGTTCAGAAAGTAAACCCAAGTCAAAAAAAAAAAAATATTCCATATTAAATGCCAAGTCTGTATATATAAAAGCAGAGCTTCAGTAAATAAGACATCTGAACTATTGATAAATTCAATAAGAGGCCGAGGAAACATGCACATTAATGAAACAAGAAAGAGCAATCAAAGATTGCAAACCCTCGCGAGGATGTATTTTCAGTGGTTTTTAAGGCTTTTGTGTTAAAATAAATATGGTGGCCGAACCACGTGACCGATGACGTCATAATTATTTTTTTCTAAACTTTTAATTTTTTTGTATACATAATCGAGTCTCATGAAAGAGCTAACATCTATCACAGAAACAAATCAAACAGACAAAGAACCAAAGTATATAAAAAGGGGAGCGGTAGACAAGATGGGGAGAGAAGGGGAAGCACATAAACAACATTTGTGAGGGACATCGGGAATGTGTGGGAGGGAGAGGGCTTGGGGGGAGGCGGCGTGGGAAGGGGGGGGGGGGGTGGGAGAAGTATAAACACAAGGGCACCAAGGACTTCCAGGAAATAAGTTGGTATTTCAAAAAAGAGGCTTTGGGGTGAAATTAGTGGGGGTAGAAAAGATCAAGGTTTTGGATGGGGGAAGATAAGAGATGGTGGTGAACAGCTGTTTTAAAGACCTGGAGGAGGAGTGGGATTGAAGGGAGTGGGGGAGTTTTATCCAGAGGCGGGAGAAAAGAGGAATGAAAGAGTGAAGGTGAGCACAGAGTCTTAATTTTGGCAGTTTAACCATAAGATGGTTGCAGGCAGATCTTGTGCGATCTGCAGGCATATTGGGGGGACAGAGTACAGAGAGAGCTGGGGGAGCAAGGCCGGAGAGGAGTCCGTAGAAGACAGAAAGACCACCAACCTGCCTGCGGTGAGTAAGTGAAAGGCCCTCGGAGTTAGCTTCATCACGGGAGATTCCAATGATTCTGAACGCTTTGGTTTCAACAGCATGAAGACGAGCTAGGTGTGAGGCAGGAGCACCAGCCCAGAGGGGAGAGCAGTATTCCATTGAGCTGCGGATGAAAGCCTTGTATGTGGTGAGGTGCTCAGGTGTGCCAAGGAAGGACTTCGCACGACGGAGGATGCCCAGTTGGCGACTGGCTTTGGAGGCCAGATTTGAAATGTGGTTTTCCCAGGTTTTCCCAAATGTAAACTAATTTAGTCCTAGATTATGCTCAAGAAATTTCATCTTGATCGGATGAAGTTTTGTACTTGTCGAATTATGATGTCATAATGGAGGCACCTATGACATCATCATTAACATATTTTATTCCCCATGGAGAGTTCTTTGCAATGAGCCATATCTCAATTTTTTTCTATTCAGAGATTTAGAGGTGCAAAGTTTTTTGGTTTTTCCAAGATGGCGGCCGAACCACGTGACCTATGACATCATAATTATCATTTAAAAATTAAACAAGTGGAGTTGCACCTATGGTGAAAATTTCCTGTCAATCGGACCAACGGTTGCAGAGAAAATCATATTTATTCTGTGCGGGCAAACAAAGAAACAGACAAACAAACAAACTCGAACTGAACTGGACTCGAATGCAATACCCTCTCCTCATGCGAGGGTAATAAGCAGGTATTATGAAGAAAAACGAAACAAAAATCCACCGAGCTTATTGGAAAGCATTAGACATCTGTTAAAGGGATTAACGCCGATACATCCATGGCGTTAACGACACTTCAGAAGGAAGGCTTCGTCGCTGCGCTGGAAAAGTTGGTTGACTGTTGGATGTAGATTGAACTGCACAGAGACTTTGTAGAGTGATGAAACATTAATAAAATTTGTCTTTTATCTTAGTAGAGTGAGAGAACTTTTGGAATGACCCGCGTTAGAAGCCGGGCCAGTGATTTGTAAAACACTAGCAGGCAGACCAGTGTATGCCAAATAAGATGGCCACCACTTTCCTTCATCCTAAATTGCAGTAAAATTGTATATTGTATTCACTGATGAATCCATACTTTTGGTTGTTTTTATAATCGTGCAACGAAAGCTTTAAATTGGATGAAAATTGTCACCTGTCAGAATACATCACAAAACTCATCCAGTTTTTTGTTTTTTTTGTATACTGAATCGAGGCTCGTGAAAGAGCTAACATTTATTTCACAAACAAATCAACCAGACAAACAAAATATACAAAAAGAGGGAGCGGAAGACAAGATGGGGAGAGAAGGGGAAGCACACAACCACAACATTTGAGAGCAGGGAGAAGTGTGGGAGGGAGAGGGCTTGGGGGCAGGAGGCGTGGGAAGGGGAGGGGGGAGGGCGGGGGGGGGGGGGGGGAGAGGTATAAAACACAAGGGGACCGAAATTAGCGGGGGTAGAAAAGATCAAGGTTTTGGATGGGGGAGGATAAGAGATGGTGGTGAACAGCTGTTTTAAAGACCTGGAGGGTGGAGTGGGATTGAAGACCAGTTTTTAAAGACCAGTTTGTTGAAAATAAAATAATAAAGTGACTGTGAAAAATTTTTGCTCGGATTTTCCAAAAATGTATTTTAAGGAGAAATTTGCCATGCAGACAATCACCATCAATTTAAAAAAATCGTAAAGTTGTATATATTTCCACATCCACATTCATACTGGTGAAAAGGTGAATATACCAAATAACTACAACTACTACTACTACTACAACTACAACGAGCCCTACCCAAATGGGCATAATTATTCGAACCTTCTTGTGGGTCTGGCCAGGGAAAGTTTTTGGCCTGTCTTTCAGAAACTGCTCAACTGGAACTGATTTAGCAAGGAATTTGTAATTTATTCATGGTGCCGGAAATAGCTCACCTACTTTGTGTAAAAGACACTGTGGAATGTGTAACATCCTCCGACTAATGCTCGCAGAAGGGTCACCCACCCGCTGTAACTTTATCTTGAAGAGAGGCTATAAAATGGCACTAAACAGAGGCGGGATAGCTGGAATGTAGATGCGCATGATTGGCTAAGTGGCTTTTACTTGTAAATTAACTAACCTGTGATTTTTTTTTTGTTTTGTTCTAGAGATCTACAAGAACATGCAGAGGGACATACGGTGTCCTCTGTAGGTTGGTACAGGAATTTGAAATTTGCTCAGGGTGCAGACGATAACTCGCCTGCTCTTCCTAAAAGGCACTGTGGGATATTTAACGTCAATAAAACAATGCTAGCCGATGGGAGACCCAGTTTAGCATCCAACTCGGGGATGGCACACATTGATGTATCGCCCTGCATGGAAAACACCAGGATGACTGTTTATACATAGCTGGGTCAAGATTAAAATCCAGGCTAGACAACTCAGAGTCGAGTGCACATACTGTACCTCGAAGATCTAAGCCACTCTACCTCCACTAAATTGACTAATCCGAGCTACATAATCATTGCTTGGAAAGTGAAAAGTGATGACTCTGCTAGAAGTTATTTCACGACATGACACAAATCTGACTATGCCTTCAATACCGTACTTATGATATTACAATTATTTCAATGGATATTGTTTAACAATACTGTGTGTGTGTGCCGATCAACTCCATCCACACCATATCCTCTCCTCTCCCCCAACCACCCCCACAAAAGACGAGCAGAGCAGACAATGTATTCAAGGCCAGCTGCAGGCTGCACATCCTCTGCCCTTTCTAGCCATATGTCAACTTCTCATGACCTATGGCTACAAGGCTACATGAGCTTTCCTGTAGCTCGAAGGAATACTACTCTCCCTTAGGGCCCACTTCTCACCTCATTATACGCACCTCTCCAAGCTCTCTTACTCACAGGTTACTTTGTACCTTGATCCCATCTCCTTTCCTCTCTCCTCTTTTCCTCCATCATTCGTTTTCTTGCTTGTTACATCAACCTTTTATCCCAGTGCTTTACATTTCTTCTCTTCCCCCAAAAAATTACCTTCCTGCTTTTCCATGAGCCAATACTTTGTGTAACAAAACCAAAATACATGTTCCATATGCCATTTCGTCTCTTTTCCACAGGAAACAACGTTTTCTCTTCTCATATTTCTTCATAACTCAGCCTTAGCAAACCCTGGAACTAGCCAAATATCTCTCTGCTGAATACTCTCACTTGCAATAAAGTGCTGATTTTAAAATGATTATACAATTGTCTGCTAAATAGAGCATGTGCTTCAATCCTGGAAAATCTCACAGTTCTCACCCTTTTGCACCGCAAAACCATCTATTTTCTTGGGCATCCACTGGAAGAAGTTCATTAGCTTGTACTTTTAGGCCTCATTAACAGCCACGACCTTTCCTGGGCAGACACAAAGCAAAGTTGGCCTCCAAAGCCAGCCACAGACTCGGCATCCTCCATCAATCCAAGTCTTTCCTGGGAAAATCAGAACAACTCACAGTCTACAAGGACTTTGTCCATAGCTCAATGGATTACTGCTCTCTGCTATGGGCTGGGACCCCGGAATCACATCTGTGTCTCATTAATTGCATGGACTATAAAGCTCTGAAATTTTTGTAATCTTCCATGACAAAGCCGAAGCACATTGTCAGTTGCGTTAATATTGCGGGTCGGTCAGTGGTTTCTATTTTCCACAGTTTATTTTCAGATATTGATGACCTCTGCTCTCTCAATCCTCCACCCTCCCTATGTACTCGAAGATGCACATGTGTTCTTCCAATAATCCCTTCCTGGTTAAACTTCCAAAATCCAGGCTGACTGCACATCTCAAGTCTTTTATTCCTCAATTTCCATCTATGGAACAACATTCTAGACTCGAGAGGCATGTCTGTCTTCCCTCCAGGGCTTCAACCTACAAGCAGTGCACCGTCATCTATTGGCATCCCAAATTCTGACCCATGATCTTTATTACTAATTAACCTTTACTAAATTACTTACCAACCTTTACTTTATTACTAATCCATGACCTTACCCCATTAACCTTTCCTAACCCAACCATCTTTCTTGATAGTTTCAGTGTTTTCTTCCCTCCTCCTTGATAGTCTTATTGATTGTCTTCGCTTGACTTGATAGTCTTCCCTTTCTTCCCTCTTTTCCTGTTCTTTCATTCCTTTGATGTTTGGCCCATTGTCAGTCCTACCTTGCTCTTCCATAAGCCTCAATCCTGTAAAGAAAAATAATCGATTTGTTTTGATCAAAACCAAAAGTAATGAAAAATCATACCTACCTCTACCATATAAAACCCAATGTCAGTTTGTGTGTTTGTACAGGTCTGTCCCCCTTCATAAGGGTAGGTTTTAAAGGCCAATATTTTAACATGATTGTGTGTTCACTATGGTCTCTTTTTGAGGATAAAACAAACTCGAAAACCATTTTCCATAAAAGAGTAATTATGTCTCTTCTATTGGAATTGTAGACGGTGGCTTGCAAACCAAGCCTCAAGGGCGGTGTACAGAAGCTTTTTTTAAATAACATTAAATACAAGGTGCAGGGAGGTGAAATTATCTGCACGTGTTGTGCAATGCACGCAGAGTAAAACGAATGTTCATTCACGCCCATATGATGGCTAATAAATAAATAAGATATAATCACACCTTACACAAGGTCGAGGCTTCAGACTTTGGCATGCTCACGAGGCTGTATCGTCGAATAACCTTTTCAATCTGTCATATTTGATGGGCTTTCTACTAGTGATGATATAAAACAGAAATAAAGACAATGAGCACCGACACATTTTGCCTATTGCATCATTTGGGGGAATCTCTTTACTACCTACACAAGGAGGGAATTTGAGGGCGGATTGGGTAGGGTTGGGATCGGTGGTCAGTGTAAACTACGTTCACAGCGGGATTGTAAAGGGGGTTTCAAAATTTCCGACATATTTCTGTATAATGAATGTACAGGCCCAATATTCTTGCTATTCTTGTATCAATACAAACATGTCTCCCACATGATTTAATGCATGTTTAATCTACACCACAATGGCTTACAGGATAGCCTAGAGGTACGCACACTCATCTCAAAGCTGTCAAGCCTGGGTTTGAATCCTGACCCAGCTATAAACTGCCATCCTGGTGTTTCACAGGCAGGGTGATTCATCAATGTGTGTGCCATCCCTCGGATGGATGTTAAACTGGGCGTCCCCTTTGCTGGCATTGATTGGCAGACATTAAAGATCCCAATGTGTCCTTTGTGAGGAGTAAGAAAGCTATTGCTAGCACCATTAACATATTGCAAATTACTGTTCAGACTTCCTTAAGTCCTGGAAGCCTGGAAGCCTGGTGTTGGGCTAGCGGCTAGGGTGCCAGCTTAGGATCCTAGGATCCTAGGTTCGAATCCCGGTCGATCGCTGAATTAACGCCAGGGGGGTTGACTCAGCCTGTCATCCTTCCGAGGTCGTGCAAATTGAGTACCAGTTCACTGGTAATTCCCTGTTTGTCGTAAAAAGGTGACAAAAAGGGTTGGCGGCAGGAAGGGCATCCGGCCGTAAAACATTGCTTCAAAAAGGGGACCAAAAAACAACAATAACCACGGTCTCCGAAAAAGGCCAACCCCCACTTGCGGGGAAAAATTGCCTCTAAAGGTGTTTTTTTTTTTTGTTGTTCAGACTTCCTTAGTCAGTGGTGACCGTCCAGGATTGTAACTTAGTAATTGCTTCGGCAGCACCAACGCTCTGCATAGGGCATACATAGTACATGATATTATGAAACTATGCCATAATATTTTACATTGTACCATTAGAAAGGGAAAATTCAACATTGGTAATGTCCTTTGTTGTTATGTCCTGACTTAAAGTTGAGCTAGTTTAGAAACTGCTGCTCCTTCCTTTTTTAATTAATTTATAGCTGGAAAATTAGGAGGGATTTAGGTGGGGGTAACGAGAGTACAAAGATCATGGTTTTGGATTTGGGTGACGATGTGAGATAGTAGTGAATTCTCCATAATTAAAATCGAAATCACACAAATTATCCATTGTGTCGTTTACTATCTCTTCATATGACATATCCTTTAGGAACTCGTTCTTTGATATATATGTATAGGTATACCTGTATCACTACTGGCTATATATTATACATTGTGTGTACCTTGAACAATGCTCCATATCACTAACTAAAGTGTTGATGTTAAAATACAGGGACACTGGTTCTAATAAGGTGCATTCAAGGAGCATGTGAAGATTCGTTCTAATATAAAAGTTACTTTAAATAATAAGAAAACCAATTACTTTTTTTATTGAAATTGAATTCGTTTCTGGACTTAAAAGGGAATTTTAATTCAATAAGGTGACACGATTGGTTGGCCAGATAAGATCAGATGTGCCTTTGCCTGTTGACAATCTAGTTTTCTTGATCCATGGCCAACCATTTTGCTTCCTCGTATGGCATGCCTTTCACAGCAGGGTCCTTCCTGATGGTGCCTTTGAATGACATTCGCTGTCTCCCTCTATGTTATTTTCGAACCAGCTGGTACACAGGCATGCCTCGGGATTTGAGACACCCTGACAACATGCCTGAACCACCACAGCCTCCAAATTCTAATTACGTTTTCAGTAGATTTCTGGTTCATTGGTCATGTGGTTCAAGCAGTAAATAAACTCCAAAATATTTTTCTTTAACAGCATTGCATGGTGGATAGCACTGATTCCTTTGCCATAGTATTGTAACATCTGCCATATTTCAGCTACAAAAGCAAAGAGTTGATAATTGCATTGGACAGCCATAGCTTCATAGAGATGTTAATGTTTATATTTTTTTCTGAAAATTTTCCATCAAGAGATCTGCTTGCTTTTGCAAAATGTGATTTTCCTTCGGCATCCATTTTTGATTCACAGAGGCCTTACCTCCAAAGTATTGAAACTCAATCGCTTTTCTGTATTCCTTTCTGTCGGTAGTACTGGTACCAGAACCAGAATTCTTGATTCCTCTTTCTACTATCACAATCTTAGACTTTTTATGCCCCTGCCCCCGAAGGTGGCCGGAGGCATTATGTTGTCCGTCCGTCCGTCCGTACGGGCTAAAACTCGTTTTTCTCAGCAACCACATGTCCGATTGAGACGAAACTTTCAGGGTAGGAGCGACACCCATGCACAATGTTTGTTTGATAATTGTGGCATCATAGGTCACGTGGTATGGCAGCCATCTTGGATTAAACGCAAAAAAAAAAAAAACATATTTCTCGGAAACTTCTGAATGGAAAAATATTGAAACTTGGCACATTGTCAAGTACTCCCAATGGGGAACAAAAGCATGATAATGCAAAAACAAAACAAAAGCATGATGACATCATCGGTAAAATGGTATACCAGCCATAAATGTTTTAATCAAATGCCTTATCCTAAAAATCTGAAATTGCATGCACATGATCTCTGACCCATTTGTGTTGAAATATTAAATTTATGACATCATATTGGCGACACATATTTGGTGGAGGCATATTAGCCACACAGTCGCATTGCTCTAGTTTGTAATATTCCTAAGACAAACGTTGGCTGCTTCTACTGTGAATTTATTTTGCCAATTTTCTGCATGCCTTGCTCGTGTCAAAGACAACAAGATGCACCTGCGAAATCTAGGTACTGATTATTTTTTTTGCCACCAATTAATTGCTTTTTCTCCACTTGTTGCTTGTCTCACTATAAACTCAATAAAAACAAAAAGGAGGTTCCACTAAAATAGACAAAAGTGGTTCTCAAAAATATCTTCTAATTGTAATAGGTACGTGGCTACAAAGATTCCCATCAACGATGAGTGGGAAGCATAATCATTAAAAGTTTCAAAAATATCATTGCAGCCATTTATAATTTTAGCCAGACTACAGTTGATAATAATATAATAGTGGTTATTACAATGACATCAAAATGTCAAGTTCTAGAAAGTTAATGAGTACTGGGGCAGTCATTGCACTGTGACAGCAGGGATAAAATAAGACATAAAATAAAAATGGATTATCGTAAGTCTGTAAGTTGTACTCAACGAGATGTTATACTGTGTAATAAAGTACTTTTTTTTAAAGTACAATGTCGAAGATTAACTACTTGCAGTTTTATAGCAAGAACCTTGCATTTAATGCACTAGAATTGAAGAAGGAAGGTTGGGAGGTCATGGGAGTCGAATGGAAGAAAGTGGGTGATGGCATGGATGCTGTGGGAGTGAGTTGGTAAGTTAGGAATGTAATTATCCTTGCAAATTAAAGAAAATAAGCATTGAAAAAAACGCATGTTCAACCAAGCAATCAAAGAAGGTATCAATTTACAGCTTGCTTGTTACCCACGGTATGTTACTGCTGGGACACCAGAAAAACAAGACTGCAAACTACTTAAAAAAAGGAGTGAGCCCAATTTGGTTTCATCAATGTGAGTGGTCTTTAAAGTTAAAATTAACAATAAAAGTGGGGCAAAATGTGTCTCACACTACCCACGTCATCTCACCTAAAACCACGTTTTGCGGTTCACTCCGTGGGCCCACACCAGTGGCTGTGGCAGCTGCCACCTGGATACGGTAGGGCACGCCAGGAACGAGGCCCGTCAGTTGCAAATAACGCGTCACTCCAGCTGCTGACTTGTTCAAATTAAACCGGGTCTCGTTTCCAAAGCACCAAACCTGCATGGTTTGTGGAGGGTTTGGGGGGTGAGGGTGGGATACATGATGTGTGATTAGAGTGGCAACTAAATCAATAAATCACTCAATAATTCCCCAATTTTTGCTTATCATTAATTCTGAATCCAGATGACAAAAACCGAAACAGGCCTGATGGAGACAATGTTAAAGCTGGGGTGAAAGGTTTGGAAGGGCAAATGATCGCCTCCGATATTATAACACTCTTTTGCCCTTGCCTTGTATTCTTGGATGACGCCGTTTTGCAGGTCAGCCGGAGGTGGGTCCCAGGTGATGGTGATGCTGCCATTGCTTCCTTGCATTGGAAGCACAGCTATTCCCTGAGGTGCAGCTTCCGGTGCTGCCAAACAGTATGAGCTTTCACATCTGAACATAAGCTACAATAAACCAAGATATTGTCAGCTTGCTTTTGAGGAAGTTGTCACAACTTCGATGAATAAATTGGAGAGACAAAATAGCAATATCTATACCTGAAATGGAAACACCGATTTGCAACATTGAAAGCAATTTCACCTATATCTGGTCAACCCTATTTCAATCCTATAATGCGTACCCTCATCTGCACCTACACAGAATTATACTGAAGTTTAATATTTTTAAATCAGATCTGAAGTTCAAGGAAGAACGTGTACTTATATTAAGCGAACAACAAGGGTATTAGTATACAGTAGACAAAGCACCATAGTGTATAGTGTTTACACCTTCGAGCACAGCATAATGAACCAAGTTCTCAAAGAATAACGCCCCTCAGGGCACCCTATTCTCACCTTCCTCTGGCATATGTACATGCTTGAGTGCACTGTCCATTCCTTGAAACTCATTGAAGAATGGTCGAACTTTGACCTCGTATTCAGTACCCTTGCGCAGATTGGGAAGAAGTGTACCCCTCTCGGCTGGAGATTCTACTTCGAGGATCTGCCAGCTGCCGACGGCCTGACCGCCGACAACCGGCCGGAATAACACCCGATAGCCCTGCACAAACTGTGACTGTCGGTCCACCTGTGGTCAATGTAATAGAAACAGTGTCAAGACAGGGAGGCCAAATAGAAATCTCAGGGTTTGGATGATGAAAACACGAGGTGTGATTGCAATGTGACAGAAAAGGCCAGCCAAAATAAATAAATAAATAAATAGATAAATGACGAAACAAGTAAAGGAGAATTAAAAGGACAACCAAAATAAAGAAATAATTTAATTAATAAAGAAATAGATAAATAACGAAATATGTAAGAAAGAATTAAGAGGACAACCAAAAAAAAAAAAAAAAATATATATATAAATAAATAAATAACGAAATAAGTAAGGAAGACTTAAAATGTATTGAAAGAGCCATAAGATCACAGGTTACTTAGGTTTTACATGGTGAATGTTCGGTTATATCAACTGTTGGTTTGATGAAGGTTCACTAACCACCGTGGGAAGCAACTGGAGGGCTAACACCCAAAACGTCATCTTTAATTTGCTTCCCCTGGCAATTAGTATGCCTTTGAAAATATTAAATTGATATGATCTATCGTTTGAATTATCCAGGGAAGCATACTGACCCTTGCTTTGACAAAGTCAAGTATTCCTTTAACTCAGAGTGGCCTGGTTTGGTAAACGTAATACGTACTGAAAATTTTGTTAAAAAAAAAAATCTAACTCATTGAATGGAATATCTTCACGTTTTGGGACCATAAATCAGTATTTGCTGAGTATGTAAGAAAATATGACAGAATTTCCATCATCCCCCACTCCCTCCACCTCTCCCACCTCCCTCCGCAGCCGGTAGGTCCCATAATACCCAATCATCCTCCATTGTCTTTCTAAATTATAATTTTTCTCAATTTGGCCTCCCCTGGTGCATGGATAATAATTAAATGCACCTTGTTTATTCCATTGCAATGTTAAAGTGGAGAGACTTGGAATTGAATCATGCAGGTGCATATAAACTCTAATTATAACCACAATCACAGGCCGATGCTCTCCTAATTTAAAATACACCAAAAAGGCTGAAAATTAAGACAAAGGTAAGTTCAGAAACACAATTTAAATAGGAATATAAAAAGAGACGACAACATTTTAATCAGCATATAGGATTGCTGAAAATGTTGAGAATAAGAGAAGCAAAGAGAACACATTTTAGCAATCCAAAACAAGAATTATGGGATATGTTATATGACTACAAAAAAAAACCAAAAAAAAAAACCACCTTTAGAGGCCATTTTTCCCCGCAAAGCGGGGGTTGGCCTTTTTCGGGAACCGTGGTTGTTGTTGTTTTTTGGTCCCCTTTTTGAAGCAATGTTTTACGGCCGGATGCCCTTCCTGACGCCAACCCTTTTTGCCGCCTTTAACGACAACCAGGGAATTACCAGTGAACTGGTACTCAATTAGCCGACCTCAGAAGGCATGACAGGCTGAGTCAACCCCCCTGGCGTTAATTCGGCGATCGACCGGGATTCGAACACAGGATCCTAGGATCCTAAGCCGGCACCCGAGCCGCTAGCCCAACACCAGGGTTTTATATGACTACAAAGCAAGCAGTTAATTGTCTCAATAGATTCCTTGTCAGTAAAAAAACAAACAACTAAAACAACTCTACAGATAAAGTGCTTAAATGATGAAGCAATAAAAGTGCACGGTCGAAGAGAAGTGTGTGAGTACAAAATCAATCAGGAAATTATGGGAGCGATCAGAGAACGGCATTGCATTCTGTGAGCAGAATATAAAAGATGGAGGTACCGTCCATGAGAGCTGTGCACTGGAGGAGCTGGCAGTGACGGGATTGTGAAGATGAATTGTGACCTCTCCGAGCTCCCTTTGCACCTGTCGGTGGTCGACACCCTGCCCAGGTGGGCTAACGTCTGCAGCAGAACAAACAACATCCACAATTGGAGCTTGTGCTCGAAGAGAATCGTTTGTGTGGTTCGAAAATCGAAAGGAATTTTGGATGCATGTCAAGAAAAGTTGACACAGTGCCAGTGATAAGTCCATCTTGGCACAAAGTGATGCTAATTATGGTTAAACCAGAAGGCAGATCTCATGTGCATTCACTGTAAACATACTGTATAATATAATGGCAATAAATACAGAGAATGTTTCCAAACATGAATACCAACCGCCTTTCGAGGCCATTTCCCCCCGCAGAGCAGGGATTGGCCTTTTTTGGGCACCGTGGTCCCCTTTTTGAAGCGATGTTTTATGGCCGGATGCCCTTCCTGCCGCCAACCCTGTTAGTCGCCTCTTGCGACACACAGGGAATTACCAGTGAACTGGTACTCAATTTCCCGACCTCCGAAGGATGTACAGGCTGAATCAACCCCCCCTGACGTTAATTCAGTGATCAACAGGGATTCTGAACCCTGGATCCTCGGATCCCAAGCCGGCACTCTAACCGCTAAGCCAACACCAGGCTATAATGAAGCCCAACATGAATGATACATACAATCTTATAATGTAAGATGATTCTGCACTGTTTTGGTGTGCGGGTTTGGTGGTTTCTCCAACGCAAAACCAAAACAACAAATTATACATCATGCTGTTGTTTTCAAAGTGGCCCTTTCCTATTTCACGTATGATACGAGCACACAGTGATGTATTTTTCCAAACGTTTAGCAGATACAGACATTTGTAACTATGTCCCCAAAAGGAAAAGGATTTTGTCAAAGTCCAGAGGCACGACACATATACGCACGCACGCGCACACACATTCATACGCATGTGCGCACACACACACAAAGGTCAAAAAATTAGGTCAAGAGATTCTGGAAGCTGAAAAGCATCGAAATTGCACCAGTGATAATTGAAGCAACATGTATGATGAACAAGAACCTCACAGATTAAAAAAACCATCCCGGGAATAATACCACAAATGAACTAGAACGGGCACTCGGTAGAGCGCATACCTTCGCCGCAGCTACTGTTCTGTACTTGGCATGGGAGTGTAGGGAACAGAACAACAAAAATACGATTTTGACCTTTTCGTGACCTTGACCTTGACCTTTGACCCGATTGCTCCCAAAATCTAATCAAATGTGTCCCGTATAATAACCAATCATCCCACCAAATTTCATGCAATTCGGTTGAATACTTTTTGAGTTATGCGAATAACATACACACACACACACACACAGACATACAAATAAATACACAGCGATCAAAACATAACCTTCCGCTTTTGCGAAGGTAATTACAACTGGAGGCAATCCGGGGCTAGGTGACGATCCTGAAAAGAGCTCTTGGAACAAAACTATGAAAAAGCTGAACAGCTTGGACCATGAACTGTGGTCCAAAGTATCCACCTCCTCTTCTTAGCGAAGAGGAGGTGGATACTTTGGGTCCTGGGAGGACTCCCTTCCACCTCCTGAAACCCGCAAATGGAGATAACAACCAATGACACACTGACACACACACACACACACACACACCCTTGAAACATGAAGTAGGGCTGCCTAAGGGGTGATGAATTTCTACCAAAACATGGCAGACTGAGGTAGATGGTTTAGCATGTAAGAAAAGACATCCGAGACGTTCGGTTCCGGGTCTCGTCCTTTTCAACAGCAACCGTAAAACCCCTCAAAACCCTTGCCGGGAAACCCCATTGGAAAATCCATCGATAAACCAAAGCTATAGCATAGTCAGTGCATTCACGTGTTATGAAACCAAGAGCAAAGTGATGCAGTTACAACGGTAGGTGCATCACCCCACCTCGGCGGCAAGATGTCTGACAGGTGTCTGGCAATGCCTTTCCTTCTCTCGAATGACTTCTGATATATGTTGCACAGGTAATTGCCATTAACATTTGTTGTTTCTTCTTTCCTGGCAGGTTCAGTATCAGAAGCTGTGTGGTCATTTCCTTTGTCGATGTCCACTCTCCTTTTGGTGAAGGCATCTTACTCCTCTCTGCACTTGGCTCTCCAGGAACCTCTTTCCTGAGCAACATGGAACCAGCTGCCTTTATGAATATTGAACCTTTTCAAGTTTTGTCTTTGTCTGTCAATATCTCAGTTTGCTTCCATGTGTCTGCGACAACCATCCATACCCGGGCTTCTTCAGAATGCAATCATTTTTGAAAGAAGCAAGATTGAATAATCGGTGATGCATACCCCAGCTAACACAACACCGTTGGGCCAACGTTGGCCCAACGGTGTTGTGTTAGCTGCGTAATGGCTGCAATCGTGTCATTTGGCGAATTTTCGATTCTTGAACCTTGTTTATGGCTAATATACTTTGGAGGCAACTGTTTTGAAAAGTCCCACTCTTCTAGGAGGTATCTCTCTTGGTGGGCCATGTTTCAGCTCAAAACAGAAGTACACCAAGCACAACAGCATGGGAAACGGATCTCTTCATTTTCAAGAAAGGTCATTGTTGCTAAGGATAGACCGTGATAAAAAGTTTGCATTGGGCTCCACACAATAGCGAGACATGGAGAATCCTTTGTTTTATATCCTCAATGATATATCGATGAGATTCATTGGTTGCCCCCGAGTTTCTAAAGTCAGTCATAATTGCCTTTATGGCTTCCTTGACCTCATATTGTACATGAGTTCCCAGCAACAAAGAAAATGCACACATATAAAACAACAAATCTACAGTATATATGAATATATAAATATGTACATACTGTATATAAGCGCGCGCGCACACACACACACACACACACACACACACACACACACACACACACACACACACACACACACACACACACACACACTCATTAACACAAACAAACATTCCTGGAGACTAATTTTGCTAAAAGCAATAAATAATGAATTAACTAAATAAATGTGATTGTCCACTTATTGAAAATTTATAGCAGACAATTTGTTTACATGAGAGTACAAAAAAACAAGTCAGGAGACGACGATGGTTCACGAGCGAGCGGTATTCAATGACAAAGGATGGACTATAACCGAAACAGGCCCGGAAATGTCAAAACGGAGGTTACTGACCTTGAAATGAGATAGAAAATAAATGATAATCAGTTATGAGGTTAGTTAGCTACACAATACCGAAACCGACAACTTTGAAACTTTGACCTTTGTGACCTTGAAATGTCAAAACGAAGGTTAATGACCTTGAAATGAGATAGAAAACAATGTATAATCAGTTACGAGGTTAGTTAGCTACACAATACCGAAAATTCGGTTCGATTCCGACAATTTTGAAACTTTGACCTTTGTGACCTTCAAAGGTCAAAGGTCGAGGATTCTGAAATTTGTTGTAAAACTTGTATTTCATGATGTATGTGATAATATAAGATCATGTATGACATTTCACCCCATCAGGAAGCGAACAATGTAATAAAACCATCAAAAATCGCCTTTGGGCTTCTTGAAAAGTGCTATACAAAATAAATGAATTATTATTAGTATTATTATTAAAAATCGACTTTTCTAAATTTCGTGACCTTGTGACCTTGACCTTGGGGCGAAAATGAAAAATCTAGCTCTGTGCGGCTAGACACATGACATTGGTTTAACCAAATACCGAAACCCCTGTCAGATTCCACCAACTCCCTCGGAGAAGATGTAGCTTGAAATCGATTACCCCCTAAAAAGACATCTTTTTCGGGCGTGGCTCCGCCCACAATGGGCGCCATACGCCCACTCTAGGCAGGACACAACTACATCATGATATCAACCTCCCACCCAAGTTTCATCAAGATCGGACGATATCGTCGGGTAGTTATGCTGCGGACAGACAGACACACAGACACACACCCATGACGAATATAGTGGTCACTCTGATAACTCGTGAACCAAAAATGTAGGACAGGACGTTAGGAGATTCCAACACACTTTTACATGAATTGCAAAGACAACGGGACACAGTGGACAAAATAACATAACTAAAGTGCTCAGATGGACAAATTAAACCTGTCCAACCAAAATGTTGTAAGGAAGGCAATTCATCAAAAAATGTCAATTATGGACAACACTTCGTCATACAGCAAGCAACATTTGGTCAGATCAACCAAGTTATAAAGTAAAAGACTGGAACATTCTCATAAATAAATCAATTTTACTGTCGATACACTAAATATAAATGATCAGGTTATAAATGATTATAATCAATGTCTTCCATTTACGAAAGTTTAGTCCTGTTGATTTCATCCATTGTTCTGACGCAGATCGATGCCATCCTTCACTGGCAAGACTCGTTCTTCATTCCACAAGGCCTTTTATTGTTTACTTCTCATCTGTGATTGACCGGGGAAGGCTTCTTACCCGGAATGCTTTGGCCGTCTGCCATCCAAAAGACCACGAGGCATGAGTGGGTAATCACTAACAGAGGGCGCTGACTTTGTATTAGCAAACCATTAGGCTGCTATTTGTACATGCACAAAAGTGCTGAAAAATCTGTTTCAGGAAATGACAAACGTTTGTTATTTAATACCAACAATCCTTCTGCAGCCCCATACGGATGCACAGCAGCAGATGCACGGCAGCAGAATGAAAGCAATTTCTTTGTGACTTCGCCGAAGATCATTCCCATGGTGCAGGCTTCTGTTACATCCTGTTTTTTTCCATGGGCTTACACACTTGGAACACATTGACAGCAGGGACTCCTGGCAAATGCAAAATATGTTTTGCAGTGCATGGAACTGTTACCCATTGTCTCTTATAACTACTGGAACTTAAAAAAGAAGAAAAAATTGTACGTTCTATTGTGGAAATGTAATTCCATCAATTACAAAGTTGCAATCCTGTTCAGCAGACTGTTCCCAATAGGCCAGGGATTTATGTATCAGCCTTTTCCTCGGTGTGATCGCATTGTGACAGCTGTAAACTATTGTGACCCCCCGATCACCATCCACAGACAATATCAATATTCGCCCGTCAAAAGTATTGAATTGTAACGAGTTTACACACTGGAAATGAAATTATTACATCCTGTGTTTACTGAACTGGGCTCGTGCGACACCTGGGGTTGAACATTGTGACACAACCGCTAGAGATTTGGTTTCATGGTGGAGATGGCAGACGGAATTTCAAAAAATAGTGTGAGGGTGAAGGGGATATGGTAGATGGAGCACACGGCGGACCGAGCTATTTTAGTGGCAAAATCCCTTGGAAGAAGATTGTCTCCCTCCACAGGTGATGGTTTCCTTGAAAAATTTACCAAAATTACAAAATTAAAAATCTGAAGTTGTTGCAGCGATAGCTCAATGCTACGTCATTTTAAAGATAGCACAACAATCAAAACCACCCTACCAGGTGGCTTCACAACCTCATTTTACTATAATTCACCAAATGTCCGTCCCTTCTGTCTGTCTGTCTGTCTGTCTGTTCGAAGGTACCGTAAAAACTGCTGAACCGATCGCAACGATATTTTGGGTGGGTAATCCTGGGATCTCAAGGAGTAAAATAGGTTAATTAGTTTTCACAATTTCAGCTTTGGTCTCGAGCATTCTCAGGTTTGGACTCCCGCATAACATTCACGTTCGCATAACGTTCATTGTCCTCATTGTGACGATGTTGCTTTCCCGGGTGCCGCGCGATCGGTGCAGCCGTTTGTGCAGCACCCGGGAAAGCAACATGTCTCCATCGATCGCTAACAGATCGCTGTCTCCATCGATCTTGCCAAGGCCATAACAGCTATCGGCTCAAAATCCTTTTAACTGTTGATTTGGTACAGTTACACGTATCGGGAATTTGGTACACGTATCGGGAGTACATACGACATAGCGATTGTGAACACGATTATCGATTACGATTCACGATCACGATCATCACGATCATAGTGTATCGATCGCGATTTGAAACACGATGGAATAATATTTACTGATATGAACAGTGATGCGGCTTTTATTGAAATTCTAAAGATTCTGTTTAGATTTTGATGATTTGCGTGTGATATTTAACGGATGTTTATATGAATCGTTTAAAATAAAAAAAACCTTCAATTTCTGATATTTTGCCTTGTCATTTGGGCCTCCCAATTGAAGCCCCGCCCATAGGACGGCGGGTACCGTTACTAGTTCTTTTTAATCTCATTATAACCCCAAGGTTAGGAACCTCCTGCTTTAGTAGGCCTCGCAGGTTTGGATGTTCATTCTGGGAAAACCATAGTTACTTCCACCACCGAAGGCAGTCGGCGGTTATGTATTCACCCCTGTTCGTATGTTTTTTCTGTTTGTGAGCAGGATATCTCAAAAAGTTATAGACGAAACTTGGGGAACAGGTTGGGTGTGTGACAAGGCCGAATTGATCAGATTTTGGTGAGGATCCTGATACTATAATTCCAAATGATTCTTCAACATCGACAGAGGACAAAAGCGATATATAGCACGATTTCTCAAAAAGTTGTGGATGGGTTATGACAAAACTATGTGGATGAGTTGGTTTGGTGACACAAGCCGATTCGATTTTGGTTCAGGTCCGAATCTAGATCCGACCTATCAGTGGGACACAAAGCATAAACTGCTCAGCCTGGTGGAGGTATGCTCTCCACCGAGTGCCGTTCTAGCTTTTTCAGTATTTTACATCTCATAGCGGGAGCCAAACAGTTCAATCTTGGTTTCATCAGACCACAGAATCTTGTTTCTCGCAGTCCGAGAGTCCTTTAGGTGCTTTTTTACAAACTCCAAGCGGGCTTTCATGTGTCTTTCACTGAGGAGAGGCTTCCGTCTGGCCACTCTGCCATAAAGCTCAGATCGGTGGAGTGTTGCAGTGATGGTTGTCCTTCTGGAAGTTTCTCCCATCTCCACACAGGATCTCTGGAGCTCAGCCAGAGTGACCATCGGGTTCCTGGTCACCTCTCTTACCAAGGCCCTTCTCCCCCGATTGCTCAGTTTGGCCGGGCGGCCAGCTCTAGGAAAAGTCCTGGTTGTTCCAAACTTCTTCCATTTAAGAATTATGGAGGCCACTGTGCTCTTGGGACCCTTCAATGCAGCAGAATTTTTTTGTAGGCTTCCCCAGATCTGTGCCTCGACACAATCCTGTCTCTGAGCTCTGCAGGCAGTTCCTTCGACCTCATGGCTTGGTTTTTGCTCTGATATGCATTGTCAGCTGTGAGACCTTATATAGACAGGTGTGTGCCTTTCCAAATCATGTCCAATCAATTGAATTTACTACAGGTGGACTCCAATCAAGGTGTAGAAACATCTCAAAGATGATCAAGAGAAATGGGAGGTACCTGAGCTAAATTTCAAGTGTCATAGCAAAGGGTATGAATACTTATGTCAATGTGATATTTCAGTTTTTTATTTTTAATAAATTTGCAAAAGTTTCTAAAATCCTGTTTTCTCTTTGTCATTATGGGGTATTGAGTGTAGATTGATGAGGGAAAAAATGAATTTAAACGATTTCAGCATAAGGCTGCAACATAACAAAATGTGAAAAAAGTGAAGGGGTCTGAATACTTTCTGAATGCACTGTATATATATATGTATATATATATATCCTTCCCAGAACTGCAATCACAAGTATTCCACTTTGCATTTGCCGAGTGGTTTGCCTTTGCTTTCCAAGTTGTCAAGGCAGAAATTTAGAATTTGTTCATGTGGCTGGCTACACCCTGCTTACTCTCCACAAATGATATCAAGTGATCTTTTACTTTTACATCCACCAATTAATACAAGCAGACAGGTCCCCCAGTACATCCGACTGCTGGCACACTTTATGATGGCAACCCTCTACCTGTGAAGCACCAGTCTGACAATTTGTAGTCGTCTTCATACTCAAACCAAGGCTAAATAGTTGCTCAAAGATAAGTGCATTTTGTCTGCCCCATCCTGTCAGATATGGTACCTTACATACAGGATTAAATGAATGCTTGCAATGTGTGAAACCATTATGCTGAATACAAAGACACTTTGGTACCTCTTCAAGTTTAAATTACAAATGCCTTAAGTCTAATCGGTATGATTATGGATTCACAGGGTGTGGGAGGTTATGCATTTTGCTGAATACCATTGTAGAGTTAGGAAATTGCATAAAACAGCACTAAATCAATTGGTTAAATGTTCATAGTCTTCACGTTTTATTGAAGTGAGCAAATAATAAAATGCTCAAGCATGCGAATTTTAAATTAACTGCAATATCCCTTGATAAACGAGGCTTTGTGAAGGCATTTGTGCCACATCCAGATATATTAGAAGCAAAATCATTTAAAATCATAGCACTAGTCAGATCTCTAAGCCACAGAGAAACAGTGAGAATGAAATTATCCCACTAGGATAACATTCTGAATTACTTTGGCACCTTTGACTGTTGCTCAGAGACAGCACTGGACAAAAGAGAAGGAAAGAAAGACATAACACCTATCCCATTGTAGGTCCCAGCTGCATGCGTCATGAAACATTGACATTGTGGAGACGTCAATCTCATAATTTCAAAAACAAGCAAATGAAGAACTAACCATTAGTAAAAGCTGCAGTGATGCCGATAATGAGGAAAAATTCCATAAGGGAGAAATATTCTTGCCTCATAGATAAGTGCTCTTCAGGGCACCACGACTCTCAACCAATGTAACTTCCTGCAACTCCGATAAGGTTTATGTGCATTAAAGGATGAATGTCTGACTTTAATATTGCAGAGGGCAGAAGTGCTTGAAAGATTAATAAATAATTTACTCAGAGTGAAGCATTTATTTCGACTTCATAAGTTCACTTTCTCCTTTCAAATGAAATTGGAATCACAATTTCAACCTTGGACATCATTCAGGTCTTCCACTGTGAATCATTGGAGAAACACCTGCCAATAATGTAGATGTTGAGCCCTCATTTTGATGGATTCGGAATTAGTCACACTTGGTAAATTAAAGATTTATACTAAAAAATGTTGTTTTTTTTAAACTCAAGACTCGGCCAAACAACTTGGTCAAGTGTGTGTAAAAAAAACATCTCCATAAGTGAGATTATTCCTCTTTAATTAACAAAATAAACATGTGTACACATATGTTATATGTCACACTGCTATGTGCATTCATATTTTGTAAGAATTTGTTTTAATGGCTCGTTGGTCTCAGAAATTAAAACATAACACTTGAGAGGAAGAACTGCTATATTTTAACACTATAATTTAGACAGGATGTGGGATGAACTCGAAGGACAAATCACAACGAAGGACAAATCACAACGAAGGATAAATCACAACAAAGGAAAAATCACAATGAAGGACAAATCACAACGAAGGACAAATCACAAGAAAGGAAAAACCACAATGAAGGACAAATCACAACGAAGGACAAATCACAACGAAGGACAAATCACAACGAAGGACCAATCACAACAAAGGAAAAATCACAACAAAGGAAAAATCACAATGAAGGACAAATCACAACAAAGGAAAAATTACAATGAAGGACAAATCACAACAAAGGAAAAATCACAATGGACAAATCACAATAAAGGAAAAATTACAATGAAGGACAAACACAACAAAGGACAAATCATAATGAAGGACAAATCACTACGAAGGAAAAATCACAAGAAAGGAAAAATCACAATGAAGGACAAATCACAACAAAGGACAAATCATAATGAATGACAAATCACTACGAAGGAAAAATCACAAGAAATGAAAAATCACAATGAAGGACAAATCACAATGAAGGACCAATCACAACGAAGGACAAATCACAACAAAGGACCAATCACAATGAAGGACCAATCACAACAAAGGAAAAATCACAACAAAGGAGAAATCACAACAAAGGAAAAATCACAACGAAGGACCAATCACAACAAAGGAAAAATCACAACAAAGGAAAAATCACAATGAAGGACAAATCACAACAAAGGAAAAATCATAATGAAGGACAAATCACTACGAAGGAAAAATCCTACAACAAAGGAAAAATCACAACATAGGAAAAATCACAACAAAGGACATATCACAACGAAGGACATATCACAACGAAGGACATATCAGAACAAAGGAGAAATCACAATGAAGGACAAATCACAACGAAGGACAAATCACAACGAAGGAGAAATCACAATGAAGGAAAAATCACAACAAAGGAAAATCACAATGAAGGACAAATCACAACAAAGGAAAATCACAATGAAGGACAAATCACAACGAAGGACATAGCACAACAAAGGAAAAATCACAATGAAGGACAAATCACAACAAAGAACAAATCACAACGAAGGACATATCACAACAAAGGAAAAATCACAATGAAGGACATATCACAACAAAGGAAAAATCACAATGAAGGACAAATCACAACGAAGGACCAATCACAACGAAGGACCAATCACAACGAAGGACATGTCACTACAAAGGAAAAATCACAATGAAGGACAAATCACAACGAAGGACAAATCACAACAAAGGAAAAATCACAATGAAGGACAAATCACAATGCAAATCACAGTTGAGCATTGCATTTCAGTTATTACATTCACTTGTGGAAAGATAATTCACAAGATTAGGCCATTGATCGAGTAACCTAAACAATAATTGCCTTTCCTGCAGACACTGAATAAAGTGTTGTTAATTACTTGGCTTAATTAAAACAATTATTGGTCAATAATGTCCTCATGAGCCCAAGAATAGTGTTCATTGTGACTTAATTAGAGGAAATTTGATTGATGTAAGGAGGATAATGTTTTTGGTTGAAGTTCAAAGGATTATGAGCATATGTAATACCAGAGGGTGGGTGTGGACTGTGGGGTGGTTGGGTGTGGGTGTGGGATGAGTGGGTGAGGTGGTTAAAATTTGACCTGCACTTTAGCTTATAAGCTAAGCTTTGATGCACACGTTCAAAAAAGACCATACTCACAGTACTTTTACAAGGTATTCTCTAGCTTTGGACAAACATTTGTCTAATCTGAGTGGAAGTTTTCATTTGACTTTGGTGTTGATTACCTCCGCTACCGAAGATGAGTGGAGGTTATGTTTTCACCTCTGTTTGTCTGTGAACAAGATATCTCAAAAGGTTGTGGACGGATTCAGACGAAATTTTGCAGAGATGTAGCGCATGTCACAAGGACGAAATGATTAGATTTTGGTGAAGATCCGGATTCGGATCCGGCTACTAGAATTTTTAAACTGATTATTCACCATTGGGAGATGCGGCCAAAAACGATACATAGTGGGATATCTCAAAAAGTTGAGGACGGATTTGGATGAAACTTGGTGGACAGGTTGGGTGTGTGACAAGGACTAATCTATTCGATTTTGGTGTAGATCTGAATATGGATTCGGATACGATAATTATTTAATTTTCAAGTGATTCTTCACCATTGAGAGATCGGGCGAAAACCGACATATAGCATGATGTTTATAAAAGTTGTGGACGAGTTATGACTAAAGTTGGTGGGTGAGTTGGATAGGTGACAAGAACAAGCCGATTATATTTTGCTTGAGTTCCGAATCCATATCCGGCCAATCAGTGGGATACAAAACATAAACTGGTGAGCCTGGCGGAGGTTTGCGCTCTACCGAGAGCCGTTCTCGTTCAGGATGTTTACATGGCCAGTGCAGGGAATCATTCCTATTCACCTTTCTATTGTCAAAATGTATTTCCTATAAGGTGTCCTTTAATATAGAGGTGCTTGACAGGCAATCATCACCATATTGTCCAGCGAATAGTCTGTAAATTTAAACATACTTGATGTTTCTGTTGACAAGATATTTCAAAATCATTCAATGTTCCACCCACCCTGTCATCTCACTGAATTCAATTGTGATTATTCAGCACATACATTAAAGCAAGAAACATATTATGATAATGTTTTTTGCTAACCAAAACAAGAAACACAAAGTCCTTCAAAAAATATTAATCGACACACATTACTCTCTCTGCCTTTAACAAACTAGTACACCTACCGGAGTACTAGTCCTACCTCCTACCGGAGTCACTACCGGGGCGGCAAGAAGGGTCATTCCTCTTTGGGGTATATAGATTACAGTCGATCTATGGTCGGGTCTCAAGAACATTGGGTGTGTTCATTTACCAAGTTTCTTGTGGAGAGATCGCCAAGTGGTTTAAGCATTCGAGCAAGCACTCCATTCAAAACCGTTAAGGAACGGCTGCCTTGGCAAGCGCTAGCAAGCTGCTTGGTAAATGAGTACACCCCGGTCTTCCTCCCTTTCAGTTTCGTATCAAACAGCAGGAGCGAGTTTCAAAAGTTTGCTATGAAAAATGCCACCGTAGCGGCAGAAAGGGCCATGTTATTAACCCAACCGTTGTGGGTTATATAGAGTACAGTAGATCTTCACTCAGTTCTGCAAGTAAACCTTACTTCACGGATGTCGGGATTCCTCCAAATTTCTTCATTTAGTGTTATAAAAGAGCATTAGCGACTGTTTAAAAAGCAAATCATACGTGTTTGTGGTTTATAATATTTTTACTTCCTGTAGAAGCCGTTGCTCCCATGGAAATGCCAATGTAACTATTAGCTATTTATACACGTTATCACTGCAGGGAAAAACGCCTTGGGGAAGTGGGACATTATTAGTATTAATATTGTTTTGTAATAACATTAACAATATGCGATTATCATTAATTTTGTTATTAAAAGCGTCTTTGGAAAAATGCCACGGTAAATCAGAATCTTCTTCTTTGGACAAACATCACAATAAAGCTAATTTAACATTTATATACACTACCGGTCAAAAGTTTTTGAACACCTCAATTTTTCCAGTTTTTATTGAAATTTATGCAGTTTAATGTCTCAATGTACTCTGAAATTAAGCATAGAACAAATAAACAATTGGAGATAAAAATAAAATCATAGAATCATTTTGTTTAACAAAATTTAATTTAAATTTTTGACTCGGCAAAGTAGCCACCTTTTGCAGATAAAACCGCTGAACACACTCGTGGCATTCTTTCTACAATGGAAATCAAATATTGTTCGGGAAGTTTTTCCCAACACTGTTGCAGAAGTTCCCACAAATGTGTTGCACTTGTAGGTTGCTTTACTTTCACCCTTCTGTCCAGTTCATCCTAAACCAGCTTGATGGGGTTTATGTCTGGAGACTATGCTGGCCATTCCATTAATTGAAGCCTACCGTCTTGTTTTTTTCCTCGAAGGTAGTTTTGACTGTGTTTAGGGTCATTATCTTGCTGTAGGATGAACCCCTGACCAACTAGGCGTATACAAGCGGGTATTGCATGGCGCTGCAAAATGCTGTGGTAGCCCTTTTGGTTCAGGGTGCCAGTCACTCTGTGCAAGTCGCCGACTCTGGATCCAGCAAAAGAGCCCCAGATCGTCACAGTTCCTCCTCCATGTTTGACAGTTGGTATCAAACACTGAGGAACCATGCTTTCGCCTACTCGACGGCGTAGAAAAACCCTGCGTGATGAACCAAAGATTTCAAATTGTGATTCATCGGTCCGTAAGACCTTCTTCCAGTATTCAGTAGTCCACTGGCGGTGCTACATGGCCCAGGCAAGCCTCTTTTTCTTATTTTGCCATCTTAGCAATGGCTTTCTTACTGCCACTCGACCTGTCAAACCTGCAGCTCGAAGTCTTCCCTTCACAGTTGAAACTGAGACTTGCTTACTTCGACCAGTGTTAAGCTGTGCTTGAAGCTGTTGTCCTGTGAGCCGCCTATCACACAAGCTGTTGACTCTTAGAAACTTGTCTTCTGATTCTGTTGTGGCTTTGGGTCTGCCAGACCTCTTCCTGTCAGAGTTTCCTCCAGTTTCCAATATATTACTTCCTGCAGTCCTTCCGAGGCTGTCATCCTTCCGAGGTTGGCAAATTGAGTACCAGTTCACTGGTAATTCCCTGTGTGTCGCAAGAGGCGACTAACAGGGTTGGCGGCAGGAAGAGCATCCGGCAATAAAACATTGCTTCAAAAAGGGTGCCACGGTGCCTGAAAAAGGCCAACCCCTGCCCTGCGGGGAAAAATGGCCTCTAAAGGTGGTTCTTCTTCTTTCTTTCTTTCTGCAGTGCAATATTGTCCAAATAATGCTTCAGAGGGTGTAGTAACAGTCTGTTCCAATACTGCTTTTATGTAGACAGGTGGTTTATAATCAAGTAATGAGCAAAGGTTGGAACACCTGTAAGAATTGTTTGCATCAGCTTTCAAGGCTTAATTTACTTACATTGCTGCAGAACATCTGTAAGTTGTTAACCCATTACTTGTTCCCTGAAGAAAGTCTTTTTTTACAATATAACTGTGTAATTTACATTATTTTCCCGTTTTTGCTAACCTAAACGTTTTTTTTTTTTTACCTCGAGCAGTTTACTGCTTACCTTTGTACCATTTTAGGTTATTCACTTGACATTAAACTGCATAAATTTCAATAAAAACTGGAAAAATTGAGGTGTTCTACAACTTTTGACCAGTAGTGTATACCTCAACATGCAACCCATTGACGGCAATGGCGAGGAAAACCCGCTCGGGGGAGAAGACCCCCTTAGGGAGGGGGTAGGGGGGGCAAATGAATGCGCTACAACCTTCATGATGTAACCCTTTGTCATCCTGTCAAGTTTGGTTGAGATTGGATTCGTAACGACGGAATTTATTGGCGTCAAAAATTCATCAGACAGACACGAAATGGCGTATTTTAGTATGATGATAAGATCCAGCTCAAGCTTCACCCTCGTTGAAGCCGTTTCCACAATACTAGATGGCAATGCAAATAGGTTGATTTTCATTCTCAAACTTAAAACTAGCAATCTGAGAAAAGTCAATGCATGGAATCCAATAACATCGTCAGACAGCGCATGTAACGTCTCGGAGTTGTAAAACAAATCTAGAAACAATCCAAATTGCAAAATACTTGTGAGATTTCTCAGGCTTATTTGAAACTGAAACCTTAACCTTTATCGTGGTGACATCACATTTACCTATTTCAAATTTTTTAAATGTAGCCCTGTTTCAAACTTTTCATGAGATAACATTTAATTCCTACGAATAAAGTGGCATTGCACTCGAGATAGAAAAAAAGCAGAACTTTAGGAGAAAACTTTGTTGGAAACACATTTGTCGACATCACCTGTGAAGCCTAATTAATTATCTATTTAAAACTTGTATCTGAAGGTCTTGACAAAATTGTAACTTTCTATGCATTTCCATTCCTGCAATAAAGAGTAAACACTATTCTTGTTCGTTTCCTTAGTGGCAATGTCATTTTTGACCTATTCTGTGAATTAATTAATTGCATATTTTTGACACTGCTATGAATGTATTTGCTAAACTTCGGCTTGCTGCGGCATTGTGTATTTATCTATCACATGTAGAGTATACAATGATTTCGTATTTCACTTCATTAATGCTGCCATTTAAATGAAGAAGAAGAACCACCTTATGGACCATTTTTCACCGCAGAGCAGGGGTTGGCCTTCTTTTGGGCACCGTGGTCCCCTCTTTGTAGCAATGTTTTTTTACGGCCGGATGCCCTTCCTGCCGCCAACCCTGTTAGTCGCCACTTGCGACACACAGGGAATTACCAGTGAACTGGTACTCAATTTGCCGACCTCGGAAGGATGACAGGCTGAGTCAACCCCCCTGGTGTTAATTCAGCGATCGACCGGGATTCGCACCCAGGATCCTTGGATCCCAAGCCGGCACCCTAACCGCTAAGCCAACACCAGGCAATGATGCCATTTAAATGTGCTTTGAAAAATAATTGTTTATTTCAGAATCTGCTGTGAATGTCTCAACATTGCCTCCTGATGTAATAAACATGTTGTCCGACAGGATGGTTCAGAGGTAGCATACCTACCTTTCGGCTCTCTAGGTTGGCTTCAATCGATTCCAGACCCGACTACAAGCTGGAGAATTAGTCCTGTTGCGAGTGTTGCATCGTGTAGCACACCGTCCCTCGGATACTGCATGCTCCTTCCACCAGCATTAGTTGTAATGGATATTGATTGCCCCATTAATTGTTGAATGAAAATTTGGTGAGTTATCACCAGTACTCCGAAAATACAAATACCTGCTAAAAGCAGCTCCAGTCAAATCCAGGAAAGACGGGTCAAAATCATTCCCTGGCTGACTCTTCAAGAAAGCGGGAACAATTGAGGTCGTTAAGTAATAGTGGTGGTTTGCAATAATTAGGATATCATTTTCTTTGTGGTGTCAGTTGTAATGTCACCTGTGAACAGTAACAAATTGTATTTTTAGACTCTTGTCTATGAATGAATGTTTCTTTGAAATTTAGGTTCATCAGATTTGTCATTGTTGTGATTCAAGGAACGTTCAAAATGTTCGAGGAGGGGCAATAATCGCAATAATCTAAGGCCCAAAAGAATCTTTATTTTTCAATATATATGCATTTCAATATACCAAAAGTATGTGGATACCCCTTCTAATTAGTGGATTCGGCTGTTTCAGCCACCCTATGACAGGTAAATATAATCAATCACACAGCCATACAATCTCCATAGACAAACATTGGCAGTAGAACGGGCCGTACTGAAGAGCTCAGTGACTTTCAACATGGCACCGTCATAGGATGCCACCTTTCCAACAAGTCAGTTCGTCTAATTTTTGCCCTGCTATAGCTGACCCAGTCAACTGTAAGTGTTGTTATTGTGAAGTGGAAATGTCTAGGAGCAACAACAGCTCAGCTGTGAAGTGGTTGGCCACACAAGCTCACAGAACGGTCCCCCCTCCCCGCCCCCCCCCCCCCCCCCGAGTGCTGAAGCACATAGCACGTAAAAATCGTCTATCCTCAGTTGCAGTACTCACTACCGAGTTCCAAACGGCCTCTGGAAGCAGCGTCAGCACAACAACTGTTTGTCTGGAGCTTCATGAAATGGGTTGTCATGGCTGAGCAGCCTCACACAAGCCGAAGATGACCATGTGCAATGCCAAGCGTCGGCTGGAGTGGTGTAATGCTCACCGCCATTGGACTCTGGAGCAGTGGAAATGCTTTCTCTGGAGTGATGAATCATGCTTCACCATCTGGCAGTCCGATGGACGAATCTGGGTTTGGCGGATGCCAGGAGAACGCCACCTACCCGAATGCATAGTGCAAACTGTAAAGTTTGGTGGAGGAGGAATAATGGTCTGAGGCGGTTTTTCATGGTTTGGGCTCGGCCCTTTAGTTCCAGTGAAGGGAAATCTTAACGCTACAGCATACAATGACATTCTAGACGATTGTGTGCTTCCAACTTTGTGGCAACTATTTGGGGAAGGCTCTTTTCTGTTTCTGTATGACAATGGCCCCATGCTTCAGAAAGTGAAGTCCATACAGGAATGGTTTGTCAAGATCAGCGTGGAAGAACTTGACTGGCCTGCACAGAGCCCTGACCTCAACCCCATCGAACACCTTTGGGATGAATTGGAACGCCGACTGCGAGCCAGGCCTCATCGCCCAACATCAGTGCCCAATCTCACTAATGCTCTTCTGGCTGAATGGAAGCAAATCCCCGAAGCAAGGTTCCAACATCTATTGGAAAGCCTTCCAGAAGAGTGGAGACTGTTATAGCAGCAAAGGGCAGACCAACTTAATATTAATGCCCATTATTTTGGAATGAGATGTTTGATGTTCGGGTGTCCACAAACTTGGTCATGTAGTGTATATATATACAGTATATGTGTATATATACTCAGAGGCAAAAGTTATTGTGACATGGAATTTTTTCATTGGTAATCTTGTGAATGAATTTTTGGATTTGAACCAGAGAAAGAGTGTGTTAAAATGGTCGAAGAAACGCAACCAAGCAGTTGTTGTTCGAATTGCACGAAATTTGCAAGAAGCATGACATATTCGAGAAAAATGGCCAGCAATGTTCACTTTAAAAGGCCAGGCAACCAGACGCTTATCATTTCCACTCAATGCAGTCTTAAGAAGTGCAGAAGTCAGAAAAACACCTCTATTCATCGTTCTGGAACAAGTTCGACATGCCACGCCTCCGGGAAAATGACAGATGGAGAGCTATCGGTATGCTTCAGTCTGGTACCTCGCAGCGTGATGTTGCTCGTCGATTCAACGTCCATGGAAACACCATTTGGCAGAGCTTCACCGAGCTGACGGTAGGACACGTGTCTACAGGTGCACAGGTGAACGTTACATCAGGCCATGTGTTCTGGAAGGGGATCGTTTTGGAGGTGGGGGCGTTATGATCTGGGGTGGGATAACAGCTGCAGCAAGAACGCCAATGATTGTGATTGAGGGGAACTTGAATGCTGTGAGGTACCGAGACGAGATTTTGCAAATGGCCGCTTTACCGTTTTTGCAACAGAACGGCCCTAGAGTGACGTTTCAACACGATAATGCCAGACCACACGTTGCTTGAGTTGTACAGCAGTATCTTAATAAGAACAATGTTAATGTGTTACCCTGGCCTGCAAGATCCCCTGATTTGTCACCCATTGAACACGTCTGGGATGAAATGGAGCGACGTTTACGACGTCATCCGAATCCTCCAAAAACGCTGCAGGAACTCCACCAAATCCCTCCTCGGATATGGAATGATCTTCCCAAGGACTTTCATCGACGTTTAGTGGCCTCAATGAGGCGAAGGTGCCAGGCCTGCATCAATGCACAAGGTGGACACACTCGCTACTGACTGTGTGAACTTGCTTGTGAACCCCCTCTTGTGTTGTGGCTCATTTGCATATGCCAGATGCACTGTTCTTATGGACTGTTGATCGTTACCATACCTTGAAACATTTGTCTTTCCATGTAATAACATTTCATTCGCGGCAGTAAAAGTTTAACACTGATTCTGTTTGTTGTTTGTGTGTCACAATAACTTTTGCCTTTGAGTATATATACAGACTTGGCATTTAATATGGAATGTTTTTTTTGTGGGGGTGAACTTACTTTTCAAGATGACTTAGAACCAACAGTTCATTGGATTTATGTTGAAATTATTCTAGATTTTGTTAATGTGACCTTTAAAAGAAACAAAAACCACATTTGACATTTCGAAGCAAATAAATTGATCCTTGAAAGTGATGTAAACTGATATCGACATCAATTCACAGACAGTACTGTGTTAAACTTCTGTGCGTTTTCCAGAAGTATCTCTTTATTTTGCACATTATCCCAAAATTTTTTTAACAAAAACAAAAGTCAAATTACTACTGGGATTACGAACAGTAAAATTACAGTTCAGTACTTCGTGTAACCCCCACGAGCATTTAGGAGAGCACCTACACGTTGAGGCATGCTGTTCACGAGATTTGCCAAGGATTGGACAGGAATCGCTTGCCATGCAGTTACAATAGCCTGCTGCAATTCACGCACAGAGGCAGGCTGCTGGTCCAAGTTGTCGAATTGACGCGTTAATTCTGCCCACAAGTTCTCTATCGGATTCATATCCGGGGATATGGCAGGCCACTCCATATGCTCGACACCACGGTCAGCAAGAAAGTGTTGGATCATGCGAGCACGATGAGGCCGTGCATTGTCATCTTGGAAGACAAAGTTTCCTCGAAAGGCTGCACGAACAAATGGAAGCAATGTTTCTTCCAGAATGGCCCTGTGCTTGAACTGGTTCAGGTTTTCATTCAGAACAACCAGGTCAGTTTTGCCCCCTGCATGAAAAGCAGCCCAAACGGTCACCCCACCACCTCCAGCTTGGACTCTTGGCACTATACAATCTTCGTTGTAGGCTTCATGCACTTGTCTGCGCACTCGGACGTGGCCATCTTGACGATAGACCAGAAATCTAGACTCGTCACTGAAGATCACGTGATTCCAGTGTCCTGGCTGCCATTGACGGTGCTCTCTGGCCCACTGCAATCGGTGCTGGCGGTGTTGTCTGGTCAGACGTGGCTTTCTCAGGCGGACGCCTGGCACGATAGCCTGCTTGAACCAGTCGTTGGTTGACTAGCCTTCTGGATACAGGCACATTTGTCAGTTGCTGCCACTCAGCCCAAAGCCGATTAGCTGACTTGGTACGGCCATTGCGGACTAACCGGTGCAGCTGACGATCATCCCTCCTTGTGGTTCTGTGGGGACGTCTTGTCCTCGGTATTGGAGTAGGGACACCCCTCTGAGCATTTTGTTTCAGGATCTTTGACACCTGACTTTGAGTGATGCCATACTGCCGAGCAAGGGCACGCTGTTTCATGCCGTAATTTCGTAAAGCCACCACTCCATGACAAACAGCATTGTCGAGTTGACGGACCATCTCCAGAGGAAGCGGCAATAACTTTTGTGGACGTGCAGCAGTTGTTTTCCACTAATACAGAACGCAACAACCCTTATATACCCGATTGTGAAGCCAATCGTCAAATGTACCTGTCCGTACATTTTGTCACGCCACCTGTCATATAATCCTGTTATTGACTTCTTGCTGCGACAGACAATCACTGACATGGTTCTTTTCACAAAGAAATCACCGAAGCGTTAAAGAAACTCACCAGATTGATATACCGAGTTCAGAAAGTAAGCCCAAGTCAAGAAAAAAAATATATTCCATATATATATATATATATATATATACAGACTTGGCATTTAATATGGAATTTTTTTTTTCTTGACTTGGGTTTACTTTCTTAACCCAGTATATCAATCTGGTGAGTTTCTTTTACACATTGGTGATTTATTTGTTAAAAGAGCCATGTCACTGATTGTCTGTCGCAGCAAGAAGTCAACAACAGGATTATATCACAGGTGGCGTGGCAAAATGTACGGACAGGTGCATTTGATGATTGGCTTCACATTCGGGTATACAAGGGTTGTTGCGTTCTGTATTAGTGGAAAGCAACTGCTGCACGTCTCCAAAAGTTATTGCCACTTCCTCTGGAGATGGTCCGTCAACTCGACAATGCTGTTTGTCATGGAGTGGTGGCTTTACGAAATTACGGCATGAAACAGCGTGCCCTTGCTCGGCAGTATGGCATCACTCAAAGTCAGGTGTCAAAGATCCTGAAACAAAATGCTCAGAGGGGTGTCCCTACTCCAATACCGAGGCCAGGACGTCCCCGCAGAACCACAAGGAGGGATGATCGCCAGCTGCACCGATTAGTCCGCAATGGCCGTACCAAGTCAGCTAATCGGCTTAGGGCTGAGTGGCAGCAACTGACAAATGTGCCTGTATCCAGAAGGCTAGTCAACCAACGACTGGTTCAAGCAGGCTGTCATGCCAGGCGTCCCCTGAGAAAGCCACGCCTGACCAGACAACACCGCCAGTGCCGATTGCAGTGGGCCAGAGAGCACTGTCAATGGCAGCCAGGACACTGGAATCACGTGATCTTCAGTGACGAGTCTAGATTTCTGGTCTATCGTCAAGATGGCCACGTCCGAGTGCGCAGACAAGTGCATGAAGCCTACAACAAAGATTGCATAGTGCCAAGAGTCCAAGCTGGAGGTGGTGGGGTGACCGTTTGGGCTGCTTTTCATGCAGGGGGCAAAACTGACCTGGTTGTTCTGAATGGAAACCTGAACCAGTTCAAGTACAGGGCCATTCTGGAAGAAACATTGCTTCCATTTGCTCGTGCAGCCTTTCGAGGAAACTTTGTCTTCCAAGATGATAATGCACGGCCTCATCGTGCTCGCATGATCCAACACTTTCTTGCTGACCGTGGTGTAGGGCATATGGAGTGGCCTGCCATGTCCCCGGATATGAATCCGATAGAGAACTTGTGGGCAGAATTAACGCGTCAAATCGACCACTTGGACCAGCAGCCGACCTCTGTGCGTGAATTGCAGCAGGCTATTGTCACTGCATGGCAAGCGATTCCTGTCCAAACCTTGGCAAATCTCGTGAACAGCATGCCTCAACATGTACGTTCTCTCCTGAATGCTCGTGGGGGTTAAACGAAGTACTGAACTGTAATTTTACTGTCCGTAATCCCAGTCGTAATTTAACTTTTGGTTTTGTTAAAAAATTTTTTGGCTAATGTGCAAAATAAAGAAATACTTCTGGAAAACGTACAGAAGTTGAACACAGTACTGTCCATGAATTGAGTTCGATATCAGTTTACATCACTTTCAAGGATCAATTTATTTGTTTCGAAATGTCAAATGTGGTTTTTGTTTCTTTTAAAGGTCACATTAACAAAATCTAGAATAATTTCAACATAATTCCAATGATCTTTTGGTTCAAAGGCATCTTGAAAAGTAAGTTCACCCCCACAAAAAAAATATTCCATATTAAATGCCAAGTCTGTATATATATATATATAAATAAATAAATAAATAAATAAATAAATAAATATTTATTTATATATATATATATATATATATATATATATATATATATATATGTATATATATATATATATACATATATATATACATATATATATATATATACATATATATATATACAGTATATACATATATATATATATATACATACATATATAATTTTATTATTTCATTTATATTTTTATTTCAATATGTAATATGTAATTAACGTTTTCATTTTTTTATTTTACTAGTCACATATACGGTACCTATGTAATGAAAAAGAAAACTTTGAAGTGACTTGGAAAAATTATTGTATTTTGTTCTGACAACTTTTGGAATCTTCATCGCACTGGAAAAACTTAATACCAGCATTCAGATTTTTATATTGAACCCTTTCTAATTCGTTTCATGATTGAAAATGATACAGTAAATCTCATGATAAAGATCATTCGCCATTTGATCTCCATTCCCTCCAGGTCTCACGCATTCCTCCAGTAACATATTCCTTCTAAAACTCCTAAAATCCAGGTTCACCTCCCTCCACTACTTTGTTTTTCTATTTCTGCTGCTTGGAGAAACTCCTTTCTCAGTTTGTTCAAAAACACTCTTCCCTTTGGGATTGCAAGTCGGTAATAAGCCAACACCTGAGGTATGGGGTGTCCAACCTGCGACTCACGGGGTTTCCTGTGTGACCTGCAGGGGCTTTGTGGAAAACAGGTTTCAAACTGATTTATTTGTAGGAAAACTGTGCATTCATTTTTCAGGAATATTCGCCTGATTTTGTTTTGATAAGAGAAAAAGCTTCATTAAAACACTTTTGTATAACTCTTGTCATCTCATTAACAATGATCAATGTAATGCATTGAAAGTGTGTACACAAATAGTGCACCTCATGCACGTTAATTGATATGCATACAAAAGGATGTTCAAGCTATTGACCTGGCGATAGGCCTAGGCCAGGATTAAGGCTCTTATGAGGGAAGGGCCAAAGTAGGTACTCCATAATTACATAAAAATTCATAAATTCCTCAAACAATTTTTTTAGACGTATATTTCCAAAACTTCTAAATGATGATCAACAGATCTTCACCAGAAAGACCAGAAATTGGTGATATATCCCTTCTGCCTTACTTTAAGACTGGTGTTGGCAGAGGTAGTGTAGCACTTCCAAGAAGAATGTATTGTGGGATGAATACCACACTTCCGGATTACAAATTACAGTCTTTTTGATTCCCAAAAAATTACCATCCTTGCCAAAGAGTGTATTCTGATTGTTCATGTAATTTAGAAGAAAAACAAAAAGGAGTCGCTAATTTTGTTGAAAACCAATGGTTATTACGATAGATCTGTGACATAGGTGTATATTGTAATGATAGGAGTGATATCTGACATATGGTGATGGGTCAATTTGATATCAAATCCTTTCTTTTTTTCACATCAAATCTTTCTCCAATGGACTAATTTCAGATCGTCAATTCAGTTTCAGACCAGGCCATCCACCTTGGACATGCTGCTTCTACATCAATGGATAATGGAAGCCCTCAATATCAGACACGAGATCAGGGCCTTCCTTTGGATACATTCCAAGCATTAGATACAGTCTGGCACCTGTCTTGATCTCCAAACTCTCTACTTATAGCATCTAAGCATCTCAGCATGCAGCTCTTCACAGGATCCGCTCATCTCCTCTCCCTGTCAAGGCTTAAGTGCCCCAAGGCAGTATATTGGGTACAGTCCTGTTCCTCATCTTCATCAACGAGCTTTCTGATTCTGTGAAAAATATTGCCTACACGTATATCTTTGCTGATGCCACCCTCTGCTGTATCATTTCACATCTTTCAGACAGGTAGCATCCTCTTTGCTCTCTGCAGATGTTGATGAAATCATGAGCTGGTCCAACACTTGGAAGATGTCTTTCAACTCTGCCAAATCCCACACACTCACCTCGTCTCTCCGAAAGGACCGTCCAACAAGCCTTTTCATTTATTCCGAAACAAACCAAATTGAAGAGGTTAGGTCACTCAAACCTTTGGGCCTCACCATCAGCCGTGACCTTTTTTGGACAGAACATACTTCACTTCCAAGATAGCCACCAAAGCCAGCCATAACACCTGCTGGGCATCCTTCGTAGTATAAGGTCTTTCCATGGCCAGTCTGAACTTTTGACAACTTGCAAGACCTTCACTCGCAGCTTGATGGAGTACTACTCTCCCCTTTGGGCTGGCACGCCTGCCTCACAACTTTCCCTTCTTGATGCCATGGTGGAAAGCAAGGCCGTCAAAATCATTGGGATCAGCCCCGCTAAAGCTGTGTCTAGGCCTATTACTAACAAATGATGTAGCCAAGCAGCTACAAGCTGCATACAAACCACCACCACCACCACCCCTTTTGCATCATAGACAGGTTGGTGGCGTTTCTGTGTTCTACCACCTCCCTTTTAGTCTTGCACCTTTTAGCCTGTATTGGCCCTATCCCTCCCAGGTTTCTGCCAGTAACCCTCTTCATGTTCAACTCCCAAAATGAAGGCTCACAACTCACCTCCACTCATTTGTTCCTGTTTTTTTTTTCTAACATCCGTGAAACCAACTTCCCCAGTCTCTTCAGTCTCATTATTTCCTCCAGGGCCTCAAGACAGCTGTTCTCCACTACCCCAGGTCATCCCACATCCACAATCATTGTCTCTTCAACCCCAAATGACCCCATTCCCAAGAACTTCCTTTTTCCATGTTATTGTATTTTTCCTCTCCCTCACTTATTTTCGTTTGTTATCAGTTGGTTTGCTCCTTTTCTGTTTCATCCCCCACTTTTCCCTTCCTCTTCTTGCTGTGTTTCATTCAGCTTGTGTGCTGTTTGTTCACCTCCTCCACCCCACAGGTGTCTTACTACTCCTTACTTCAACCGACTCCAACAGAAGTAAAGTGGGTCATATTTCAATGACGTCAATGGTGAAACTGCAAATGCCAAATCTCTGAATGTCACAAGTGGAAACCCTCACATTAGTTGCTCATTCTGTTTTAAACTTAATCTCTGTATTTTCATTCCAAACAGCATCATTCCAATCACAAATTAATACTATACCATTTGTATAACAAAATACAATGTTACAAACACTCATGAGGTAAACAAATATAAATGCCAATCTAACATGATAACCAATACAGACAAATCTGCCAGTGAGCAAGGGCGGATACGTAACACTTCGTACGGTTGAAACTCAAAATCATAATTGTATTGAGGAATTTATGAAACCTCCCACCCACCTTAGGACATCTGCTGGAACCCCAAAATGTTCCACAAAATATTAGGCGGGGCTAGCCCGAAAACTGATGGAGTCGTTAGGAATGGATAGACGGACAGATGGACACTCCTGTTTTATAATGTAGATTTCAAGATGTCGAGCCCCATAAAGTTTCTGAGAAAGGAAGGGTCTTTTAAGAGGAGTAGACGGAAAAATACTACAAGGAGAATGATCTTCCGATGTGTTTCATTTGTACAAAAAAAACTTGACAGTGAACAAAGAATGAAGCCATTCAACACGACAAGCCATTGCATGGTGGCTTTCAAAAACCTGATTGGTGAAGCAAGGAAAATCAAAGTACATGAACTTTTTCCATCGTTTCAGAAGGCAATAAGGACTTTTGCAATAACCTGCAGCAAGGAAATTGACAATACTGCTCGTGCAAGCTTTAAGATGGCACAGAGCATTTCCTAGCAGCACAAACCCTTTAAATACGGGGAGCTTGTCAAATAATGTCTTGGAATGTGAAAACACCATCTGTTTAACTGGATGACAAAACTTTAAAGAAATATCAGTCTTTCCCGGCAGACAGCGGCTTGAAGGATCACAGACGTGGCAGCAAATAGCAGAAAAAAAAAAACTTAAGACGAATGGAAAAAGTTTTCTTTTTTCCTTCCGTTGCTCTTGATGAGAGCACAGACATGTCAGATACAGGACATAGTCGTGTTATTTATTTCACTTTTTGTACACAAAGCCAGGGCTCCCTGATCATGGAAGAGCTAGAACACAGAACAGATCAGGATGCAACAGAACTAAAGGAACAGCAGAAAGAGAAGGGGGGAATGCTAACAGCAGGACTGAGGAACACAATAGACGGAGACGGACAATGTCCGTGGTATTGATGATGATTTTGTCATTTATAAGGAATGTGTTCATCTCCATTCAATGAAAAACTGCACAACTGGTGGGGAAATTTCACCATAAACAATCTGAGCAATCGATAGCTTGAAGTTGCCATGTAAGCTACCGAGTGGGATTATGACTGATGGAGCACCACCAATGACCGGCATATAGTCGGATCAAGCAGCAATCCAATCGCCAGATGTTAGACATACTGCTGAGCAACCTGCATGTCCAGGGATGGTGAAGATGTCATGCAGTAGCACTGTATCATACACAAAGAGATGCTCTGCCCAAAACAGTTTGGTTTCAATGATGTCATGTACAATACTGTGAAGGACGTGAACTACATCACATCAAATGCCTTAAATCATCGGTAATTCCAAACAATTCTTGAGAAAATTGAAAGTCAAAACTGGGACCGCTGTTTCTTCACTCAGGTCATATGACTGAGCAGAGGTAGAGATCTGCAACAAATCTGCCCTCAGAAATGCCATGACGGAGTTCCTGCTGAGCAATAACCGAGACACTCATCTCCCAAATCCATAATTTGTTTGAGATCTTGCTTATCTGATGGACATAAAACACAACAATAATACAAAGTTGCCAACATTCAAAAACCAGAAATCCTAATAATCTTGTAAGTCAAGCAAAGCATCACTTTATTTTTCTTTCTGTTGCTACCTTGTCGAGTAGTCTAAGGCTTAGTCTTCAGGATATGACCAGTTCAGCAAAAAATAAAATATATCCCTGTGAATGCTAGGGTGCATCTACCGTACGCAGACATGAGAATGTGTTTTCTGAAGTGCCATAAATAATAAAATAACCACCTTTAGAGGCCATTTTTCCCCGCAAGCAGGGGTTGGCCTTTTTCGGGAACCGTGGTTGTTGTTGTTTTTTGGTCCCCCTTTTGAAGCAATGTTTTACGGCCGGATGCCCTTCCTGACGCCAACCCTTTTTGCCGCCTTTAACGACAAACAGGGAATTACCAGTGAACTGGTACTCAATTAGCCGACCTCGGAAGGATGACAGGCTGAGTCAACCCCCCTGGCGTTAATTCAGCGATCGACCGGGATTCAAACCCAGGATCCTAGGATCCTAAGCCGGCACCCTAGCCGCTAGCCCAACACCAGGGATTGTGCAGGGAACACCAGGGAAGTGCCATGAATCATATAATTCTTGTATGGCAAAAATATTAATTGATTGCCATGCCACTTTACTAAAGTTTAAAAGTCATGCGGCCTGCGAAGAGTTGATTAGCAGTAAATGCAGCCCGCGGCCAAAAAAACAAAAAAAAACAAAAAAAAAACTTGACACCCCTGCCTTAGGTCATCCCCTCATCCATATCCACTATACTTTCTATTCTCATTAATAGGCCTTCTTTACTTCTCCCAATATGCTCTCAGGTTGGTGTGTTTTCCTTCCTTCTTCCCTCTCCGTCTACTGCTCGCTCATCACCTTGGGTTCATCTACATATTATGCTGTCCCACCAGCCCAATGTCAGTGTGTGGCCTTCGACCCTCTGTCAACTTGCTATTCCTTGAGCACAAGTCATATGGCGCATGAAGTGAGAAATCCCTTATCCTATTTTTTTGCATACAGTGCGAATGCTCGTGGAAGAGGTAGAACATTGAACGGATCAGGATGCAACAGAACAAAAGCAACAGTAGAGAGAGGTTGAAAACTACGTCTGTCGCCCCCCGCTCCCCCACCCACCCTCTGGGAAAACAGCAGAGTTGAAGGACAAAATAGAGGGAGATTTGGACAAATGTTTGGTGTGGGGAGAAATGAGGGGTAAGGGATTGCTGTGGTGGACAAGATAAATACAGAAGGAAACTTGGGAAGGAGAAAATGGACATTTGGAAGGAGGTGGGCTTTGGTGTGGAGTAGGGGGGGAGGTGGCGGGTAGAGGAAGGTTGATGGGGGAAGAAAAGATCATGGTCTTGGATGGGGGATGATCTGAGATGGTGCTGAACAGCTGTCTTAAAGACATGGAGGGAAAAATTAGATTGAAGAGAATTAGAATTAGAAAAATTAGAATTAGATTGTGTAAGTTGGTTCCAAAGGTGGGGGGGAAAAGAGAAACTAATGAGTGGACGTGAGCAGTGATTCTGGATTGTGGGGGTTTCACCAGAAGGGGTTGATGGTGGGCTGCGTGCACCCTGCAGACACCTGGGGAATTGGGGGGAAGCATGGAAAGAGCAGAGGGTGCAAGACCAAAAAGGAGGCAGTAGAATACAGGAAGACCACCAACCTGTCTGCGATGGGAAAGTGATAGGCCCATATATTCAGGTCCATAATGTGATATTCAAATAATCTTGAAGACCTTGATTTCCATGGCATCAATCTGACTAATGTGTTAGGCAGGGGCACTAGAATCTAAAATGTCTGCCTATTTGCCGTTCCAAATGTACGTACGAGGGAAAAGTTATATAATTGTTAAATTTTTTTCCGAGTGAAGATGTGTACAAAATTTCATCTTTGCTTCACCACTAAGAACAATATTTAGGACATTTGTTTGACATTTATTTGTTACTAGCAGAAGTACCCGGCATTGCCGGGCGGGGGAGGGAGGGGAACGGGGGGGGGGGGGGGGGGAGCGAGCCCCTTGGCAAAGCGAGGGATTTTTTTTTCATAGCGTCATAGCGTTTCATAGCGTCATAGCGATTTTTTTTTCATAGCGTCATAGCGTCATAGCGTCATATCGTTCATAGCGTCATAGCGATTTTTTTTTTCATAGTGTCATAGCGATTTTTTTTTTCATAGCGTCATAGCGTCATAGCGTCATATCGTTCATAGCGTTCATAGCGTCATCACGTGATCGCTCTGAGCGAATCAGCGCCCACCTGCTCTGATTCCGTTGATTCCGTGCGCTGAAATGCGCTGAGGTAAATATGAATAAAAAATATGGATCGTCAAATATTTTGAGTTCGGCCATGTTCGTCCCACGCTCAATGGCCATGTCTATGTCAAATATCAAGCACGTAAGCCTCTCCGTTTAGGAGTCTATCGGTAACATTACACACACACACACACACACACACACACACACACACACACACACACACACACACACACACACACACACACACAAACACACACACTGTGTTTTATATATATATATTGCAGGAGGAGGTGGTGGTCGACTCCAAGGGATCTGAGTGATATATAGTATTGTAGGAGGGGGTGGTGGTCGATTCCAAGGGATCTGGGTGATATTTAGTATTGTAGGAGGAGGTGGTGGTCGATTCCAAGGGATCTGAGTGATATATAGTATTGTAGGAGGGGGTGGTGGTCGATTCCAAGGGATCTGAGTGATATATAGTATTGTAGGAGGGGGTGGTGGTCGATTCCAAGGGATCTGGGTGATATTTAGTATTGCAGGAGGAGGTGGTGGTCGATTCCAAGGGATCTGAGTGATATATAGTATTGTAGGAGGAGGTGGTGGTCGATTCCAAGGGATCTGAGTGATATATAGTATTGTAGGAGGAGGTGGTGGTCGATTCCAAGGGATCTGGGTGATATTTAGTATTGCAGGAGGAGGTGGTGGTCGATTCCAAGGGATCTGGGTGATATTTAGCATTGTAGGAGGGGGTGGTGGTTGATTCCAAGGGATCTGGGTGATATTTAGTATTGTAGGAGGGGGTGGTGGTCGATTCCAAGGGATCTGGGTGATATTTAGTATTGTAGGAGGGGGTGGTGGTCGATTGTGAGGGATCTGAGTGATATTTAGTATTGTAGGAGGAGGTGGTGGTCGATTGTGAGGGATCTGAGTGATATTTAGTATTGTAGGAGGGGGTGGTGGTCGATTGTGAGGGATCTGAGTGATATTTAGTATTGTAGGAGGGGGTGGTGGTCGATTGTGAGGGATCTGAGTGATATTTAGTATTGTAGGAGGTGGTGGTGGTCGATTGTGAGGGATCTGAGTGATATTTAGTATTGCAGGAGGAGGTGGTGGTGGTCGATTGTGAGGGATCTGAGTGATATTTAGTATTGCAGGAGGAGGAGGTGGTGGTCGATTCCAAGGGATCTGGGTGATATTTAGTATTGTAGGAGGGGGTGGTGGTCGATTGTGAGGGATCTGAGTGATATTTAGTATTGCAGGAGGAGGTGGTGGTGGTCGATTGTGAGGGATCTGAGTGATATATATAGATAGTCGCGCGGCAAGGAACATCACGTGATCGCTCTGAGCGATCGATTGCAACTCTGCGTCCTGTCGTGGGCATGGCCAACGTGGCCTCATGCTCCCAGGTGATTGGCTAACTCGAGCTCGAGAGAGCCATAATGCGCTACGTTATGGCAAAAAATATGAATCTAAAGATGAAAGGGAAAAAAACCTATGTGGTGTGAATGGCAATGTTCGTCGCTTAAATGTGAAAAAAGGCAATTGCTTTTCGCTCTGAAATACGTGCGAACACACGTAACTGAGTTAATGGCGACAGGGAACATCACGTGATCGCTCTGAGCGAATCAGCGCGCTGCTCTGCGACCGGTCAGATTCCGGTCATAATATTTCGCGCTGAGATAAAAATATGGTAAAAGCATATTATGAAATAAATTTTTAGGTCAGCCATGTTCGTCCCAGGCTCAATGGCCATGTCTGTGCCAAATATCAAGTACGTGAGCCTCTCCGTTTAGGAGTCTATCGGTAACATTACATACACACACACACACACACACACACACACACACACACACACACACACACACACACACACACACACACACAAACTGTGTTTTATATATACTAGGGCATGCCCGTACTATATCTATATCTAAAATTATATCCCCCCCTCTATTTACATGAAATGGTTTGGTACATGAAATGTTTTGGTTCATTCGCAAGGCCAAAGCGAACGGCGAACGCTTTACATGAAATGGTTTGGTGCATGAAATGTTTTGGTCCATTCGCAACGCCAAAGCGAACGGCGAACGGCTTGCGAGTACAGTGACAATCCCCCCGGGGTTTTTATTAGTTTTAAAACATCGTTTAACGCCAACATAGCGCCAACATAGTTTGCAAACGTGAAATAAATGAATACGCTCTCAAATGTGCCATCCGAGGCAGAGTGTGTTCGCCACGTTCGGCACACGCGATAGCTCGCTGCTCTCTGATTGGTTGAATCGTTTTTTGGACATAGCTCGGTAAGTAATTGTCCGATTAATATGAAACCTTGAAAAGGCACATCCTCGGGTCCCCAGCAATATACCTGGCAAGTTTAAAGTATATCGGACCCGTGGTTGTCGAGAAACAGCGGTCACAGACAAACGTACAAACAAACAAACACACAGAGATTACTGGAATTATAGATAGATATAGATTTACAGTGCATTCAGAAAGTATTCAGGCCCCTTCACTTTTTTCACATTTTGTTATGTTGCAGCCTTATGCTGAAATCGTTTAAATTCATTTTTTCCCTCTCATCAATCTACACTCAATACCCCATAATGACAAAGAGAAAACAGGATTTTAGAAAGTTTTGCAAATTTATTAAAAAGAAAAAACTGAAATATCACATTGACATAAGTATTCAGACCCTTTGCTATGACACTTGAAATTTAGCTCAGGTGCCTCCAATTTTTCTTGATCATCTTTGAGATGTTTCTACACCTTGATTGGAGTCCACCTGTAGTAAATTCAATTGATTGGACATGATTTGGAAAGGTACACACCTGTCTATATAAGGTCTCACAGCTGACAATGCATATCAGAGCAAAAACCAAGCCATGAGGTCGAAGGAACTGCCTGCAGAGCTCAGAGACAGGATTGTGTCGAGGCACAGATCTGGGGAAGCCTACATTAAAATCTCTGCTGCATTAAAGGTTCCAAAGAGCACAGTGGCCTCCATAATTCTTAAATGGAAGAAGTTTGGAACAACCAGAACTCTTCCTAGAGCTGGCCGCCCGGCCAAACTGAGCAATCGGGGGAGAAGGGCCTTGGTAAGAGAGGTGACCAAGAACCCGATGGTCACTCTGGCTGAGCTCCAGAGATCCTGTGTGGAGATGGGAGAAACTTCCAGAAGGACAACCATCACTGCAACACTCCACCGATCTGGGCTTATGGCACTGTGGCCAGACGGAAGCCTCTCCTCAGTGAAAGACACATGAAAGCCCGCTTGGAGTTTGTAAAAAAGCACCTAAAGGACTCTCAGACTGTGAGAAACAAGATTCTGTGGTCTGATGAAAGCAAGATTGAACTGTTTGGACTCAATTCTAAGCGTCATGTCTGGAGGAAACCAGGCACCGCTCATCACCTGCCCAATACCATCCCAACGGTGAAGCATGGTGGTGGCAGCATCATGCTGTGGGGGTGTGTTTTTCAGCAGCAGAGACTGGGGGACTGGTCAGGGTTGAAGGAACAATGAACGGAGCAAAGTACAGAGATATCCTTAATGAAAACCTGAAACAGAGTGCTCAGGACCTCAGACTGGGCCGAAGGTTCACCTTCCAACAGGACAATGACCCTAAGCACACAACATGGTGACCAAGACAATGCAGGAGTGGCTTAGGGACAACTCTGTGAAGGTCCTTGAGTGGCCCAGCCAGAGCCCTGACTTGAACCCAATCGAACATCTCTGGAGAGACCTGAAAATGGCTGTCCACCGATGGTCCCCATCCAACCTGACAGAGCTTGAGAGGATCTGCAGAGAAGAATCGCAGAAAATCCCCAAATCCAGGTGTGCAAAGCTTGTCACGTCATACCCAAGAAGACTCGAGGCTGTAATTCGCTGCCAAAGGTGCTTCAACTAAGCACTGAGTTAAGGGTCTGAATACTTATATCAATGTGATATTTCAGTTTTTTCTTTTTAATAAATTTGCAAAACTTTCTAAAATCCTGTTTTCTCTTTGTCATTATGGGGTATTGAGTGTAGATTTATGAGGGAAAAAATGAAATTATACAATTTCAGCATAAGGTTGCAACAACATCACCCCCGTCCTTTACAAGCTTCACTGGCTCCCCATCCCCCAGAGAATCCAGTACAAAATCCTCCTCTTGACATACAAAGCCCTCCATAACCTGGCCCCATCCTACCTGGCTGACCTCCTCTCCAGACACACTCCCACCCGCAACCTCCGCTCTGCTGGTACCAACCTCCTGACCCCCTCCATCCGGACCAAATTCAGATCCTGGGGGGACAGGGCCTTCTCCATCGCTGCTCCCACCCTCTGGAACTCACTACCTCACACCATCAGAGACTCCTCCTCACTCACCACATTCAAAACATCACTAAAGACCCACCTGTTCAACGCTGCATTCAACATTCAACCCACAGCATTTAACCCCTGACTATCTCTTCTCCTTCTCCCTCCTTTTGCTTTAAATATTTCCCTATTGATTCTTGTCTTGTCTTTTTGATTCTTGTCTTATATATATGCCGTATATCGCTGCTGTTTGTTTTCTTGATTCTTGTCTTTTTGCAATTGTTGTTTTCATGTATTGTTATGCATTATGTTTTCCACTCTGTCAAAGCGCCTTTGGGCTTCTGGAAAAGCGCTATACAAAATAAATGAATTATTATTATTATTAAGGGTCTGAATACTTATATCAATGTGATATTTCAGTTTTTTCTTTTTAATAAATTTGCAAAACTTTCTAAAATCCTGTTTTCTCTTTGTCATTATGGGGTATTGAGTGTAGATTTATGAGGGAAAAAATGAAATTATACAATTTCAGCATAAGGTTGCAACATAACAAAATGTGAAAAAAGTGAAGGGGTCTGAATACTTTCTGAATGCACTGTATATGTTATTTCTTTTTCTTTTTTTTTTCATTTTTAAAATTTCTTTTCATTATTTTCTTTTCGTTTATTGATAACATATTTCTAATTTATTTCTTTGTTTGACAGTGCCCAGAATTTAACCAGTTCTGTGGTGTAGTGGAACACAAAAACGTTTATCGTCTGACCTTTGTATGAATAGAGCTTCTGAGTTCCCATGTTGACAGACAAACGCAACTTAATAAAAATCTGCTCATACAGATATATGAAAAGGTTTTGTTCAGTATTTTAGGAATGCTGATATAGACGCAAATATAGCAACACAAACTTAGCGCAAGAGCAGACTCAGATTTTAATTTGCCTTAACACGACTGGACTACTTCACTGATGAACTGCCGTGACACCATGGTGACTGTGACATAATATTTTCTTAAACAGGTAATGCCCCATGATGGTTTCAGCTGAATCCTGGCCTCGATATTCACTTTGACTACATAATATCTTTGGACACAATTTACATACCTAATCTTCTTCCACAGACTGACAGGACAACCTAGAGATATGCACACTCGCCTATGAGCTGTCCATCCTGGGCTCCAATCTCCACCTCGCTAGAAACTATCACATTGGTGTTTTGCAGGTAGGGAGATTCATCAATGTGTGTGTCGTCCCTCAGATGGATGTTAAACGGGTGTCCTATCTTCCAGCATCAGTTGGTAGAAATTAACGACTCAGGGATGTCCTTCGAGAAGAATTGGTGAGCTATCACACGCACCCTGGACAAATTCCAACTTCCTGCCCTTACTGACTGCTGGAAGGCAATGGCAAACCACCCAGATACAGAAACTGCTTCAGTAGCACCAACGCTCTGTCATGAGAATGATGCATCACATCTCATCCATCTTCATCTTCTTACTCAGGCCTTTCCTGTTCGTGGAGGACGAAACAATTATATTGGCAGATAAAAAATAAGTGGATGGAATGTTTGAAAAAGTTGGATCTCTGGACCGTAAGCTTCCCAAAAATGCAGACATCTGAAGCATTCCACAATAAACTGCAAATGGAAGAAGATTAATGGCATTACCCAAGGTTGCCTGAAGTTGCTGCATACAGAAAGGACTTGAAAAATCAAAGTTTAATTGCACTTGGATGTCAATTCAGCTTCCATAACTCAGTCCGCATCTGCCTAAAATTCAACTCATTTTTTGGAAAAATACAGAATATTTCCATTGCAATGCAATGGCATTATAATTAAGGATTATAAAAAAATATAATAACCACCTTTAGAGGCCATTTTTCCCCGCAAGCGGGGGTTGGCCTTTTTCGGGAACCGTGGTTGTTGTTGTTTTTTTGGTCCTCTTTTTGAAGCAATGTTTTACGGCCGGATGCCCTTCCTGACGCCAACCCTTTTTGCCGCCTTTAGCGACAAACAGGGAATTACCAGTGAATTAAGGATTATAGTATGTAATTTAATTGGAGGTTGCACAATGTGGATGGAGGCTTAATTTGTTTGAATTTACACTTGACTTGTTTGTTATACAATGTGCTTATGCACATATTGCTGTATTGGCATCGTGGGGACCATAAAAATCCGCATGGAGCTTGCGCATTGTGGGACTCTGGTCCAGCAGATGCGGAAAGTAGCAGAGCACTGTAAAAGGAATTGCTGACAGCAGCACATCTCTCAACAAATCAAATTTTCTGCACCTCTGTGGTTTGACATTTATTGAACAAGCATTGGAGCCGACTTGAATCCATGATGGCACAGGTGACTGCCCTTCACTCACCCTTATATCACTTTGTATGAAGTTGTGGCTTGTCGAAGAGCGAGAACACAAAATGGACCAGAAAATATATAACAGAAAAAGGAGAACATCTAGTGGAAGGGGGGGGGAAACACACCAACAGCAAGGAAGAGGAACACAATAGATGGACATAATAGAGGGACACTTTGAATAAGAATTGGTTTGAGGAAGAATGAGATGAAAGGGAGGGAAGGAGACACAGTGGGCGAATAAGCTGGATACACGCTCAAACGCTGCAAGAAGGGGAAGGAATAGCCAGGGATTAAACAACAAAAAAAAAGAAAAAAAAAGGAGGGTGAGGAAAAGAGGATAAAACACAATAACCTGGAAAGGAGGAAGTGTGCTTGGGAAAGGTTCATGAGAATAGAATATAGAGAGACAAACAGCCTATCTGTGATGTGAGAATAGCAGGCCCAACCTATCTGTTAAAACAGCTGTTCACCACCATCACATATCTTCCCTCATCCAAAACCAAGATATTTTCTACCCCCACTAATCCAATACCAAACCCACCTCCTTCAAATTCCCTGTTTTATTTTCTGAAAGTCCCTGTAGTGTCCATCTTGTTTATCCAGTGTACCCTGCCCCAGCCCTCACTCTTCCAGAGATCTCCCGATGTCCCTGTTCTTTACTGTTGTTGTGCTTCCCTTTATCTCCCCCTCTTGTCTCCTACTCCCTTTATTATATGTTCTATGTGTTAGCTCTTATATGAGCCTCGACTTAGTCTACAAAAAAAATACAGATAGGCTACCGCCTTTATTATATGTTCTATGTGTTAGCTCTTATATGAGCCTCAACTTAGTCTACAAAAAAGCCAGATAGGCTACCGCCTTTATTATATGTTCTATGTGTTAGCTCTTATATGAGCCTCGACTTAGTCTACAAAAAATACAGATAGGCTACCGCCTTTATTATATGTTCTATGTGTTAGCTCTTATATGAGCCTCAACTTAGTCTACAAAAAAGCCAGATAGGCTACCGCCTTTATTATATGTTCTATGTGTTAGCTCTTATATGAGCCTCAACTTAGTCTACAAAAAAGCCTGATAGGCTACTGACCTATTTGTGATTTGAGAAGAGCAGGCCCAAAGATGCAGCATCATTGTGGGAAATTGCAATGACTTGAGAGCCTTGGTTTAAATAGCATCAAGTCGTTCAAAGTGTGACGCTGGGGAACCAGCCCAGAAAAGAGAACAGTACTCCATTGAGCTGTGAATGAAGGCATTGTCAGTTTATAAATGTTACGAAAGGCTTTGCACGATGGAGGGTGCCCAGTCGGCCGATAGCTTTGGAGGACAACTTGGACATATGGTTTTCCAAAGAAAGATCTTAGCTGATGGTGAGTCCCAAAGCTTTGAGTGATGTGGTTTGAGGGAGAAGAGTTTGACAGGATCTCGTTAAGAGCCATGCTTTGACTACGACAGTGAAGGAAGTCAATACGCCATGTGAGAAGGTGGCCTTCTGGGCCATCGGTGCAGTTTGGAGAGCAAGGTGTGGTAAAGGGTGTTTCCCTAAAGAATGCCTTTTTTTCCCGACCGGATGATTCGTTTCGGGAAAAAAGGCATTCTTTAGGGAAACACCCTTTACCAAACTGTATGTCAAATGCACAAAATATGTCCAGAGAAAGGGCCCTGATCTCATGTTTGATTTTTGTGTTGATTTGTCCATTCCCTTCCAATTTCCTGTATAACCATGTAAAATTGCAATAAAAGTATCCACTGTGCAATACACCATGAATAAGGGGCTGACCTTGTTTGTATGTGCACACACTACCAGTCAAAAGTTGTAGAACACCTCAATTTTTCCAGTTTTTATTGAAATTTCCGCAGTTTAATGTGCAGTGAATAACCTGAAATGGTACAAAGGTAAGCAGTAAACTGCTCGAGTTTAGGTCAGCAAAAACGGGAAAATAATGTAAATTGCACAGTTATATTGTAAAACAAGTACAAAAAGTTTTAATTAAAACAAAAGCCGCGTCGATGTTACACAATGCCTAGATGCAGCTGTTCCTATAACGTCGATGTTATAGGCACAGGACATTCCTATTGATTCGATTACTTGATGTTATATTTGTGCAAAGTGAAAATATATCTCGGCAATTTCCCGTGTGTGGCGACGAATTTTTAATATATCTCGGCATTTTCCCGTCTGTTATTTCAGGCGGTGTATGACTGACCATGCCGCGATTTAAAATACTAGGGCATGCCCGTACTATATATATATCTAAAATTATATCCCCCCCCTCTATTTACATGAAATGGTTTGGTCCAAAGCGAACGGCTTGCGAGTACGGTGACAATCCCCCCCCTCTATTTACATGAAATGGTTTGGTCCAAAGCGAACGGCTTGCGAGTACGGTGACAATCCCCCCCCTCTATTTACATGAAATGGTTTGGTCCAAAGCGAACGGCTTGCGGAGTTTGGTAAAGAAATCGCCATAGCGTGCACAAACGCGCAGGAAAGCGAAAGAATCGCAAATTAGTTTTAATTAGTTTTAAAACATAGTTTAACGCCAACATAGTTTGCCAACGTGAAATAAATGAATACGCTCTCAAATGTGCCGTCCGAGGCAGAGTCTGTTCGGCACGTTCGGCACACGTGATAGCTCGCTGCTCTCTGATTGGTTGAATCGTTTTTTGGACATAGCTCGGTAACTACTTGTCCGATTAATATGAAACCTTGAAAAGGCACATCCTCGGGTCCCCAGCAATATACCTGGCAAGTTTAAAGTATATCGGACCCGTGGTTGTCGAGAAACAGCGGTCACAGACATACAGACATACATACATACATACACACAGAGATTACTGGAATTATAGATAGATATATATCTCGGCAATTTCCCGTGTGTGGTGACACGTGAACGAAGCTATGCTCCTCTCTCCACATTATTGTGACGACGTATAAATTAAATATTTCATCGTGACGATTGTCATCAAATGGACGAATTTTTAATATATCTCGGCATTTTCCCGTCTGTTATTTCGGGCGGTGTATGACTGACCATGCCGCGATTTAAAAAAAAAATATCTCGGCAATTTCCCGTATGTGGCGACACGTGAACGAAGCTATGCTCCTCTCTCCACATTATTGTGACGACGTATAAATTAAATATTTCATCGTGACAATTGTCATCAAATGGACGAATTTTTAATATATCTCGGCATTTTCCCGTCTGTTATTTCGGGCGGTGTATGACTGACCATGCCGCGATTTAAACAAAATATATATATCTCGGCATTTTCCCGTCTGTTATTTCGGGCGGTGTATGACTGACCATGCCGCGATATAAAAAAAAAAATCTCAATGGACTTGAAGTTACAGGCCTTTGAGAATTCATTTCGTTCTATAAAGGGCAACTTTCATCGGATTTTCTTCCCGTTTTTTTTCAACCGAGTCTAAAACTATGTTAGCGACTGTGAAAAATGAAATGATATATCGAATTTGATTTGAAATAAAACTGTGTGAGAGAGGAAGACACCACGGGCCTACAAAACAGGCCTCAAAGCTATGCGAGTTAATAAAATGGTGGATATTTGTTTATATGAAGCCTCTCCCAGAATGGGTGGAGCTATGGTTCCCAGAATGGGTGGAGCTTTGAGGTTTTGTCTTCTCTGCAAGAACAAGAACAAGACGAACAACAACAACAGCAGAGGGCACTCTATGACCAGCGTCTGCGACGCGGCTAAAAAGGCCTTCTTCAGGGAACAAGTAATGGGTTAACAACTTACAGCTGTTCTGCAGCAATGTAAGTAAATTAAGCATTGAAAGTTGATGCAAACAATTTTTTTTTTTTTTTTTTTTTTGTATACAAGATCGAGGCTCGTGAGAGAGCGAACATTAATCACAAAGAAAGACAAACCGACACATAAAACATATAACATAGGGAGCGGTAGACAAGATGGGGAGAGAGGGGGAAGGACACAAACACAACATTTGAGAGCAGGGACCGAGAGACATGGAGACATCGAGAGATCTGAGAGAGGGCGAGGGCTTTGGGGGGGGGGGGCGTGGGAAGGGGGCGGTGGGAGAGGTATAAAACATATGGACACTGCCAGGACTTCCAGGAAAGAAGTTGGAATTTCAAACAAGGTGGATCTGGGGTGAATTAGCGGGGGTAGAAAAGATCAAGGTTTTGGATGGGGGAAGATAAGAGATGGTGGTGAACAGCTGTTTTAAAGACCTGGAGGGAAGAGTGGGATTGAAGGGAGTGAGGGAGTTTGTTCCAGAGGCGGGAGAAAAGAGGAATAAAAGAGTGAAGGTGAGCAGAGAGCCGAGATTTCGGCAGCTTAACCATCAGAGGGTTGCTGGCAGATCTTGTGCGACCTGTAGGAATATTTGGGGGACAGAGCACAGAGAGAGCTGGGGGTGCAAGGCCGGAGAGGAGTCGGTAGAAGACAGAAAGACCACCTACCTGCCTGCGGTGAGTGAGTGAAAGGCCCTCAGAGATAGCTTCATCGCGGGAGATTCCAATAATTCTGAAAGCTTTGGTTTCAACAGCGTGAAGCCGAGCTAGGTGTGAGGCAGGAGCACCGGCCCATAGGGGAGAACAGTATTCCATTGAGCTGCGGATGAAAGCCTTGTATGTGGTGAGGAGCTCAGGTGTGCCGAGGAAGGACTTTGCACGACGGAGGATGCCCAGTCGGCGACTGGCTTTGGAGGCCAGCTTGGAAATGTGGTTTTCCCAAGAAAGATCATGGCAGATAGTGAGACCCAAAATCTTGAGCGACAGAACTTCTTGGAGAGGATTGTTGAGAAAGTAGATGGGAGGGTTGTCCAGTCGATCTTTTCGGAGAGACATAGTAAGAGTGTGAGATTTGTCAGGATTGAAAGACATGTTCCACTTGTTTGACCGGTCTGTGATTTTGTCCAGGTCTTCAGAGAGTGAGGAGGCAGCAGACTGCCGATCTGAGGGAAGAGGAATGGAGCGGCAGAGAGTGGAGTCATCAGCAAAGAGATAGAGAGGATTTTCGAGAGAGTCAGAGAGATCATTGATGAAGACCAGAAAAAGCACGGGGCCCAGAACACTGCCTTGGGGAACTCCAGCCTGAACAGGAAGAGGAGATGAGAGAAACCCATTCAGGGCCACACGTTGACGACGACTAGAGAGGAAGTCCGCCAGCCATGCGTGGAGATTTCCATGGATACCAAAGGAGGAGAGTTTGGTGAGCAGAGCGGGGTGCCAGACCGTGTCGAAGGCACGTGATATGTCGAGGGAGACAGCTCTAATTTCCTGTTTGGCATTGAGGACCTCCATCCATTGTTGAGACAGCAGAAGCAGCATGTCCAGAGTAGAGTGACCTGGTCTGAAACCAAATTGATGATCAGAGATCAAGCCATTGGAGAAGAGGAAAGATTTCATATCTGAAGCAATGATGGATTCCATGACTTTGCTGATAATTGGGAGAAGGCTGATTGGTCTGTAGTTGCTAGGATCTGTTTTTGCACCTTTTTTGTGCAAAGCGGTGATGTTGGCTGATTTCCAAGCAGATGGCAGTTGACCTTGAGCAAAAGAGAGGGTGAAGAGAACAGAGAGAGGGTGAGATAGAGCAGCAGAGCAGGATTTTAGGACCCGTGGGCTGATGCCGTCGGGTCCAGTTGCAGAATCAGAGTCGAGGGTTGACAGAAACTTTTCCACCTTGTCAGGAGGAAAGGACACGGAGTCCAGGAGCAGCAGGGTACGACTGGGTATGGTGGGTACAGAGAGGGATGGGTTTGGGACACAAGATTTAGAGGCAAACACAGAGTTGAGGCATTCAGCTTTTTCACGTGCGGAGTTTTTGCACCTTTTTTGTGCAAAGCGGTGATGTTGGCTGATTTCCAAGCAGATGGCAGTTGACCTTGAGCAAAAGAGAGGGTGAAGAGAACAGAGAGAGGGTGAGATAGAGCAGCAGAGCAGGATTTTAGGACCCGTGGGCTGATGCCGTCGGGTCCAGTTGCAGAATCAGAGTCGAGGGTTGACAGAAACTTTTCCACCTTGTCAGGAGGAAAGGACACGGAGTCCAGGAGCAGCAGGGTACGACTGGGTATGGTGGGTACAGAGAGGGATGGGTTTGGGACACAAGATTTAGAGGCAAACACAGAGTTGAGGCATTCAGCTTTTTCACGTGCGGAGTCAGCTGTGTAGCCGTTTGAGGTAAGGGAGGGGATGGAGGGGGAACAAACACCAGAAACGGATTTGACCAGACGCCACCAGGATTTGGAAGAGGGAGACAGATAAGAGAGTTCGGTCTTGAGAACGGAGAGATATTGTTTCCTGGCTCTCCTGAGGGTGGACACACACTTGTTTCGGGCTTTGTGAAAGGAAATGAGATTTCCTTCCGTTGGATTTGCTTTCCAGGAGACGAAGGCAAGTTGTTTCTGGGCAACAGCCTCACCACAAGATTCCGTGTACCATGGACGGGAGGAAGGGTATGACAACTGAAGATGAGATGGGATAAATCTGTGCATGAGAGAGAGCAATTTACTTTGGAAGAATTCCCAATTCCTACAGTTGTCCCAACCTCTGCTAATTACTTGATAAAAAACCCCCTGTCTGTATAAAAGCAGTATTGGAACAGACTGTTATTATACCCTCTGAAGCATTATTTGGACAATATTGCACTGCAGGAAGTAGTATATTGGAAACTGGAGGAAACTCTGACAGGAAGAGGTCTGGCAGACCCAAACCACAACAGAATCAGAAGACAAGTTTCTGAGAGTCAACAGCTTGTGTGATAGGTGGCTCACAGGACAACAGCTTCAAGCACAGCTTAACACTGGTCGAAGTAAGCAAGTCTCAGTTTAAACTGTGAAGAGAAGACTTCGAGCTGCAGGCTTGACAGGTCGAGTGGCAGTAAGAAAGCCATTGCTAAGATGGCAAAATAAGAAAAGAGGCTTGCCTGGGCCATGAAGCACCGCCAGTGGACTACTGAAGACTGGAAGAAGGTCTCATGGACCGATGAATCAAAATTTGAAATATTTGGTTCATCACGCAGGGATTTTTTTACGCCGTCGAGTTGGTGAAAGCATGGTTCCTCAGTGTGTGACACCAACTGTCAAACATGGAGGAGGAAGCGTGATGGTCTGGGGCTCTTTTGCTGGATCTAGAGTCGGCGACTTGCACGGAGTGACTGGCATCCTGAACCAAAAGGGCTACCACAGCATTTTGCAGCACCATGCAATACCCTCTGGTGTACACCTAGTTGGTCAGGGGTTCGTCCTTCAGTAAGATAATGACCCGAAACACACCTCCAGGTTATGTTAAAACTACCTTCGAGGAAAAGAACAAGATGGTAGGCTTCAAATCAAGGAATGGCCAGCACAGTCCCCAGACTTAAACCCCATCGAGCTGGTTTGAGATGAACTGGACAGAAGGGTGAAAACAAAGCAACCTACAAGTGCAACACATTTTTGGGAACTTCTGCAACAGTGTTTGGAAGAACTTCCCGAACAATATTTGATTTCCATTGTAGAAAGAATGCCACGAGTGTGTTCAGCGGTTAAATCTGCAAAAGGTGGCTACTTTGCTGAGTCAAAATTTTAAATTAAATTTTGTTAAACAAAATGATTCTATGATTTCTTTTTTTAAATCTCCAATTGTTTATTTGTTCTATGATTAATTTCAGAGTACACTGAGACATTAAACTGCGTAAATTTCAATAAAAACTGGAAAAATTGAGGTTTTGACCGGTAGTGTAAGCTGCCTAGCCTGGCTTTGAATCCCAACCCACTTATAAACTGTCATCCCAGTGTTTCACAGACAGGGTCATACATACATGTGTATGCCTCCCTTGGATGGAAATCAACCAAGCGTTCCTTCTGCCAGCATTCGTTGGTCGACATTAAAGATCCCATGGTGCCTTTTGCGAAGAGTATGCGAGCCATCGGCGGCACAATGGCAAAATTCAAATTCCTGCCATAACCAACAGACGGCATTGCATCATCGGCACAGCCGCACACTTAGCCAATGATGCTACCCCACAGCCTTGTGCTGCATACGAATGAAGAAGTAGAAATAATACTGAGTAATTCACAATGCAGAGCCTCGTGATAGCATTTGTCTAAACACAACCCCTTTCACACAACAAGCGACTGAGTGTGACCCCACTTTTAAATTAATAATAACTTTTATATATCACATATTGTTTTAAAGGCAAGTTTTATAACCCTATTTCATCGCTACTCAAAGTTGTGTGCCTGTGATATAATTTGTAAATTATTTACAACTAAGGGAAAAGCTCATCAAATGATGGGTGCACAAAACTCAACACAACACAGAGGAATACAATACATACAGAGTTAAGGATTACATCTGATGAATTATCTGCAATGAGAGAATGGGAAACGGGAACCGGTCGAAACGGGATGCGAAAAATGAACAGGTCAAAACATTAGGCGGGATTTATTTGATGTGCTTCAGGCATAATGCAAAAATGCACAAGCATATGGTGTATATGCACAGCCTCAATTGCTCCAAAAATAAAATAAAAATAACTCAGGTCGGCGTATAAGTGTATAAGCTTCCGAAATATATATTTTTTAAAAACACGGGTGGTGTGTAGGCACAGAACACCGACTTCATTGCTGGATGCCTCGGAAAAAGCAACTCGGGATATGTACTGAAGCCAAAACATGGCTATTGCTTATGTGCATATATAATACATCATGTTTACATAGTTTGGATAGATTCCAATTCCACTGGGCCATGAAGGAATGATTCTAAAGGCTGGAAGGATTGAAGCCTGGGGCCTACACAAACTTTGTACCTCAGAATGCCTTTGATGCCGCTCAGCTGCATCCTACCGATGATGCTTTTAACAGTCGATTTTGGTGTTTTTCACATTTAAGAGAAAACTTGTAGGGAAGGCATGGCGATTGTGAACACTTCAGAATATGTCTTGGGCCTAATGGAGCAGCAAAATTACGGACATATGATTTATCTTTTCAGTCAGATTCCAATTGTGGGTGGAGTCATGGTAGCTGTTCAACCAATGGTTATAAATCCTTATAATGAATCATACATTCACATTTTGAGGCTCAGATAATTATATGTAGATGAATGATATAGATTAAGGTAGATCTATATGTTTACATTAAACTCCTTCATGAATGGGATTGGGCATAATCCACGGGCAAGGTATAAAATGATCTTATGGTTAAAATATAAATAAAAATGTTATGAATAAATTAGACCACCTTCTCATACTGTGCCTAAGGCTAGCTGGGAGCTAGTCGAGTCTCTAGACATTGTAGCATATAATTACCTGAAACCATGGGCTCATTTTGAAACACAATTTGCTGTGGTCACAGATGTTGCACAAAATATGTGCATTCTTCACTTGTTTTGGTAAAATTAAACAAGCTTGTTCCAATTTCATCATTGAAAAAAATAGGAAGCCATTTTGAGAAACTAAGACGAGAGAGAGTGTTGCCGGGGTACATAAATTCCATTAGATCTGAGAATGAACAGGTATAACAAAGATGATCTGCATGCTGACTCACACACTCACAACACACACACACACACACACACACACACACACACACACACACACACACACACACACACACACACACACACACACACACACACTCACAACACACACACACAGACACAGACACAGACACATACATGGAATACAACGGCCTTTATGACGAACCAATACATTCAGGAGCATTTGATATGACACAGGAAGCAACAACCAACTCACAACGATCACTGCAAGCATACACATAAAAGTCAAGGCGACTGGAGTGATTTAAAACAACCTCACATGATATTTAAATGAGATGCAAAAACAATTAGCACAACAAACGAATAAAAATTTAAAGCTGTTGTTCGTTCAGTGAAATCTCTTAAAATAACCCTCAACACAATTAAAGATTCAATTAGAACAGCACTTGGTATGGAGCGAATTCCCCCACCAGGCTGAACAGTTTACGTTTTGCTGCATCCGCACCTTAACCAAAGCATAATCGCCTTGTTCTTGTTACCTATCCAACTCCAGCAAGTGTTGTCATAACATCCACAACTTTTTGAAATATTGTGCTTCATGTCGTATTTTGCCTCATTTCTCAGTTGTGAAGAATAACTTAAAATTACAGGATCCGGATCTTCACCAAAATCTAATCAATTTGTTCTTGTCAAACACCTAACCTGTCCATCAAGTGTCGATCAAATCCATCCATAAAGTTTTGAGATATCCTGCTTTGAAACAGACAGACAAACAGACAGACTGGTAGACAAACAGACAAACAAACAGAGACACAGACAGACAAACAGACAGCGAAACAGACAGCGAAACACACAGATCAACAGACAGCGAAACAGACAGCAAAACAGACAGCGAAACAGACAGCGAAACAGACAGCGAAACAGACAGCTAAACAGACAGCGAAACACACAGATCAACAGACAGCGAAACAGACAGCGAAACAGACAGCGAAACAGACAGCGAAACAGACAGCGAAACAGACAGCGAAACAGACAGCGAAACAGACAGCGAAACAGACAGCGAAACAGACAGCGAAACAGACAGCGAAACAGACAGCGAAACAGACAGCGAAACAGACAGCGAAACAGACAGCGAAACAGACAGCGAAACAGACAGCGAAACAGACAGCGAAACAGGCAGCGAAACAGGCAGCGAAACAGGCAGCGAAACAGGCAGCGAAACAGGCAGCGAAACAGGCAGCGAAACAGGCAGCGAAACAGGCAGCGAAACAGGCAGCGAAACAGGCAGCGAAACAGGCAGCGAAACAGGCAGCGAAACAGGCAGCGAAACAGGCAGCGAAACAGGCAGCGAAACAGACAGCGAAACAGACAGCGAAACAGACAGCGAAACAGACAGCGAAACAGACAGCGAAACAGACAGCGAAACAGACAGCGAAACAGACAGCGAAACAGACAGCGAAACAGACAGCGAAACAGACAGCGAAACAGACAGCGAAACAGACAGCGAAACAGACAGCGAAACAGACAGCGAAACAGACAGCGAAACAGACAGCGAAACAGACAGCGAAACAGACAGCGAAACAGACAGCGAAACAGACAGCGAAACAGACAGCGAAACCGACAGCGAAACCGACAGCGAAACAGACAGCGAAACAGACAGCGAAACAGACAGCGAAACAGACAGCGAAACAGACAGCGAAACAGACAGCGAAACAGACAGCGAAACAGACAGCGAAACAGACAGCAAAACAGACAGCGAAACAGACAGCGAAACAGACAGCGAAGCACACAGCGAAACAGACAGCAAAACAGACAGCGAAACAGACAGAGAGCCATACAGAGAACCATACAGAGAACCAGACAGAGAACCAGACAGAGAACCAGACAGAGAACCAGACAGAGAACCAGACAGAGAACCAGACAGAGAACCAGACAGAGAACCAGACAGAGAACCAGACAGAGAACCAGACAGAGAACCAGACAGAGAAACAGACAGAGAAACAGACAGAGAAACAGACAGAGAAACAGACAGAGAAACAGACAGAGAAACAGAAAGACAAACAGACAAAGAAACAGACAGACAGAGAAACACAGACAGACAGAAAAACAGACAGACAGACAGAGACAGAGCAACACATACAGACAAACAGACAGAGTAACATAGACAAGCAGACAGAGAAACAGACAAAGTAACACAGAAAACAGACAGAGAAACACAGACAGACAGACAAACAGACAGACAGACAGACAGAGACAGAGCAACACATACAGACAGAGAAACAGACAGAGCAACACAAACAGACAGAGAAACAGACAGAGTAACACAGAGAAACAGACAGTAATACAGCCAAACAGACAGAGAAACAGAGTAACACAGAAAAACAGACAGACAGAGAAACAGACAGACAGACAGAGAAACAGACAGACAAACACAAACAGACAGAGAAACAGACAGAGGAACACAAAGAAACAGACAGACAAACAGACTGAACAACACAGACAAACAGACAGACCAACAGACAGACAGACAAACAGATAGACAGACAGACAAACAGACAGACAAACAGACAGAGCAACACAGACAAACAGATAGATAAACAGACAGATAAACACAGACAAAGAGACAGACAAACAGACAGACAGACAGACATACAAACAGACAGAGAAACAGACAGAAAAGCAGACAGAGAAAAGCAGACAGAGAAAAGCAGACAGAGAAAAGCAGACAGAGAAAAGCAGACAGAGAAACAGATAAACAGACCACCTACTTTCGGCGGTGGAGGTAATGATACCGAACCCCTAAAAATGCTCTGTGCTGAATTTGAAAACATCACAACTTGTTACTCAAAACACAAACCTGAAAAAGGAAAATGGATACTTTAGGCCAGACATGCCAGAAGCATTTCAGAATTCAGGGGATGGTGGGCAGTAGTGGAGGTTGGGAAAAGGGGAGTAGCTTTGTATAATTATTGAAGCATAACTGGAGTCAGAGATGTGATTGCAACATAATGGTTCGGGTGTAGAATATTTTGTGGGTGCTGTACACCAACGTCACACAAGGGTAATTTTGAACATTGAGGAAAAAATTTAAAATTGTGATGTTTAGCGTTGTATTCTGTGCCATTACGGTACAACCGCACATCCATTTCCACCAAAACATGTTTCTCAAAGGATCATTACGATTCACTTGGGAGGTCAATTTCAGCACAACATGTGGAAATCTGCATTTTCGTGGAACAATCTCGTCCCTGGGAGCGTAATGAAAAGCAAGGAAGCACAGTGAATAGCATGAAATATGTTATATCACAAACTGGGACAGATCGACACATATTCTACAACCAGTGGCAATCCATCAGAGTATCAGTGTAATTTGGACCGCAGAAGAACAACCTGAATCGTTTTAAAGATCGTGTTTTTTTCCTTTCCATATACTTGTTATCTTACACACTGACAGGCAGTGAGAGTCACCTTTTCCTTCCTTGTCAAAACTCTCAATCAAATGTTTCCAGTTTGTATAGCCCTGCACAGCAAATGCATCTTCTACCTTGCTTGTTGGTATCACTTGATGGTTTAATGCTTGGTGACAAACATGACAAAATGCTGCTCCTTTGCAATACCGAGCTGCACCATCCCATTCGAGCCAATAATGAGTGCTGTATCATGTTTGAGACCTTCTGCTATTCTTATCTGCATTGAAACACATCCTTTTGATTTAAGTGCTGGGTACATGCACAGAGCTTGACATCCTCTTACAGCTTCTGCTTTTTTTCTGGCTGCATATTCCTGTCTTACTGCTTCTGGTTCACCATGTGCATGGTCTTGGCTCCCAGCTCCCAGCACACAGTTCTTCAGGTTCAGAGTATTTGTATATGCCTTCCAGTGCTGCTGATGCTGGGTCATGCATCATCGCTCCGACATCTCAAGATGCAGTGTCTTGTATCATTGATTCATATTCTTAAGACTTTATCCGAGCATCCTGAGTGCAAGTGCCTGAGTTTGCAGATGACAAGTGCAAGGATGGACTGGCAACTTTGGACACACTTCTGCAGTTAAATAAAAAATACATGTTGCATTACGAGGAACATCAATGCAGGAGGAGGCCATTAGCCATTAGGCCCATCAAAGCCTGCATTATGGTTCTCAACATATAGTAGTTGTCTGTCTGTACACTATTATTTTTAAATTCCGAGTATCAAGCACAAGGCAGCAGCATGTACCATTATTAAAGTGATTGGTGTCACTCGGCTGGGCTTCGAACCTCCGAAGCCCCACATTGACCACAACGGATGCTCTAAGCATTAGATCAGCGAGTCTGGTTTTTCTGTTGTTTATATTGTGCCACACAGCTCCAGAGGCCCTTCTCTACTTGAGAATATCAACAACACTTCTCAGTCATGTTACTCTCAACATTGAGGAGTACACAATGCCTCAAAGATCACTGTTCATGTGCCATTTCCTTTTCCTTCCTTGCAGAAATTAATAACATCTTAACACAAAGCAAAAGCAGTAATACCAAACAGAGACGAATTATATGCAATACTATGACGAATACAACTGACAAAGTGAGTCCAAAAGATAAAGAAACTGCACAAACTACAGTATACCATTGTGATCTGCCTTTTGATAAATGCTCCAATATTAAATCACGCTGATAAGGTCCTAATACATTAATCTGAAGATTTTCTTCATAACTTTATCACAAGCATTGTTTTAATTGTACAACCATCCATCTTGTCGACTCATATAAAAATAGGGCCAATACCACTGAGCGCTCACCAGGTAGATTAAGGTAGTTTTCTACACAGACTAAAGGTAATTTAAACAGTATCATGGCATTTTAAACCAATTTCAATGGTTTTATAGGAGACAGGGCAGAATGTACAATCATACTAACATAATCAGAAGACTTTAAATAAACAAACAATAAAATACCTATTTCGAGGTTGCAAACCCTCCTACGCCCCCTCCCTAAATACCTCCTTAGAGCCCGAGTTTTTAAATGCCGTGAACAAACTTTAGTCACAACGCAACAAACATCATTTGTGCCAAGTTTCATCATAATTTCTTCATCGGTTCCAGAGAAGAAGTTCCAAGTGTTTACAGACTGACGGACTGGCCATTGCATGAGGTCCCAAGAACTATGTTCCAGGTGAGCAAAAAATTAGTCATATACAAATTGTCATTTCCGATTCGCACCTTCTTCTGACACCATGTGAGAAGATTACAACCAACATGAGATGCTTATTTAGTCTGTGGACAACGTTCAGTCAAAAGGATAAATTTCTGAATAAAGAACAATGCAAAAATCAATACAATTCGAATGGAAAACACACACACACACACACACACACACACACACACACACACACACACACACACACACACACACACACACACACACACACACACACACACACACACACACACACACACACAGTCATGTGAAAAAGTAAGTACACCCCATGTAAAGTTTTGACTTTTTCAACATATTTCAACATACAGCTATTTGATCTTCATTTCAACAATATTGATAGATAAAGGTGATATAATACAACAAATATCATGAAACATTTACATTTTGTAGTCTATTGTATAATTTAAATAAACATAAATGCAAATTTCGCATGTGGAAAAAGTAAGTACACCCCTACATTAATCACCACTAAAAATACTTAAAATTAGAAACAGGTGCACCAGCTCAGGTGCAAATGATTAGAACATCGTCAGAGAGGATCTTGGAGGAACCTGTCTTATTTAAACCTCAGACATTTAGTTTGGTTTGCTCTTTGTTGTTGAAGTGTGCGGAGTCACCATGCCCAGATCAAAAGAGCTCTCTGAGGCCTTCAGAAAGAAGGTTATAGATGCCTATGAGTCTGGGAATGGATTTAAAAAGATCTCCAAACAATTTGAAATCAATCATTCGACTGTCCGGAAGATCATCTACAAGTGGAGAAGATTCCATACAACTGCCAACTTGTTCAGGCCAGGCCGCCCCAGCAAGTTCAGCCCGAGAGCAGACCGCAATATGCTGAAAGAAGTCTCTAAGAACCCCAGAATGTCATCATGGGACCTACAGGTAGCTCTTGCCACTGTTGATGTCAAAGTGCACGAGTCTGCCATTAGAAAGAGGCTGCACAAATTTGATCTACATGGGAGGTGTGCCAGGAGGAAACCTTTGCTGTCCAGAAAGAACATCAGGGCAAGACTAAAGTTTGCCAATGAACACCTCGGCAAAGGCCAGCACTTCTGGAACAATGTGCTCTGGACAGATGAGTCAAAGGTAGAGCTATTTGGCCACAGTACCAGAAGACATGTTTGGCAAAAACCAAAGACAGCATTTGACCACAAGAACCTGATACCAACTGTGAAGCATGGTGGTGGAAATATTATGGTTTGGGGCAGCTTTGCTGCATCAGGGCCTGGGCAGCTCATCATAGAATCCACTATGAATTCTTCATTGTACCAGAGGGTGCTTGAGGATAATGTGAGGCCATCTGTTGGAAAGTTGAAGCTCAACCGAAGGTGGACCTTGCAACATGACAATGACCCTAAACATACCAGTAAATCCACCAAGGAATGGCTGAAAAGAAAGAAATGGAGGGTTCTGGAATGGCCAAGTCAAAGCCCGGATCTAAATCCCATCGAGATGTTGTGGGGGGATTTGAAACGAGCTGTGCATGCAAGAAACCCCTCAAACATCGCACAGCTGAAAGAATTCTGCATGGAGGAGTGGGCAAAAATTTCTCCCAGTCGATGTCAGAGACTGGTAGACAGTGATAAGAAACGCCTACTTGAGGTTGTTTCTACCAAAGGGGGCAATACCACCTATTAGAGCCAAGGGTTTACTTGCTTTTTCCACATGCAAAATTTGCATTTATGTTTGTTTAAATTATACAATGGACTACAAAATGTAAATGTTTCATGATATTTGTTATATTATATCACCTTTATCTATCAATATTGTTGAAATGAAGATCAAATAGCTGTATGTTGAAATATGTTGAAAAAGTCAAAACTTTACATGGGGTGTACTTACTTTTTCACGTGACTGTGTGTGTGTGTGTATATATATATATATATATATATATATATATATATATATATATATATATATATATATATATATATATATATATATATATATATATATATATGACTATATATATATATATATATGACTATATATATATATATATGACTATATATATGACTATATATATATATATATATATATATATATGACTATATATATATATATATATATATATATATATATATATATATATATATATATATATATATATATATATATATATATATATATATATGCAGTGGAACCTTGACTTACGAGTGCACCAACTTACGAGTTTTCCGAGATACGAGCCGTCGCTCGGGCGGTTTATTGCTTTGAGATGCGAGCCGAGATCTGAGTTACGAGCTTACGCCACCCGCCACCAGGTGGGTTCCGGTCACGTGGTTATCTTGCCGTGCAAGTATCTCTGCCGTATATCGCTGCTGTTTTGTTTTCGCATTTTGGTTATTTTGGAGCTTACGCCACCCGCCACCAGGTGGGTTCCGGTCACGTGGTTATCTTGCCGTGCAAGCATCTCTGCCGTATATCGCTGCTGTTTTGTTTTCGCATTTTGGTTATTTTGGAGCTTACGCCACCCGCCACCAGGTGGGTTCCGGTCACGTGGTTATCTTGCCGTGCAAGTATCTCTGCCGTATATCGCTGCTGTTTTGTTTTCGCATTTTGGTTATTTTGGAGCTTACGCCACCCGCCACCAGGTGGGTTCCGGTCACGTGGTTATCTTGCCGTGCAAGTATCTCTGCCGTATATCGCTGCTGTTTTGTTTTCACATTTTGGTTATTTTGGAAAATTTCTTAGTTTTAACCATGGGTCCTAAGAAATTGAGTGCCAAGGGCAGTGCTGAGAAGAAGAAGAGGATGATGTGCTTGGCTATAAAACACGCAATCGTCGAACAACATGAGCGAGGTGTGCGTGTTGTCGACTTGGCGAGGCAGTACGATCGTAGTACTTCTACGATATGTACGATTTTGAAGCAGAAGGAGTCGATAAAGGCTATAACGCCAGCCAAGGGCGTTACGATTATTTCAAAGCTCCGGACCTCTATCCATGAAGAGATGGAGAAGTTGTTGTTTGTGTGGTTGACGGAGAAGCAGCTCGCAGGAGATACCGTGACCGAGAACATCATCTGTGAGAAGGCCCAAGACATTTACGGGGATTTGGTGCAGCAGACGGCGGGAACATCAACGGACGAGGCATCGGAAGAGTCATTCAAAGCCAGTCGGGGATGGTTTGATAATTTTAAGAAGAGGACCGGCATTCACTCCGTCGTCAGGCATGGTGAGGCAGCAAGCTCGGATGTGAAGGCAGCTGAAGATTTTATTATAACTTTTGCCAAACTGATAGAAGCTGAAGGATACATCCCCCAGCAAATCTTCAACTGTGACGAGACAGGGCTCTTCTGGAAAAAGATGCCGAGGAGGACGTATATAACGGCAGAGGAGAAGAGCATGCCAGGCCACAAACCCATGAAGGATAGGTTAACCCTTGCACTGTGCGCGAATGCGAGTGGTGACTGCAAGATTAAGCCGCTACTCGTATATCACTCTGAAAACCCCAGAGCCTTTAAGTCTCATAGGATACTTAAAGAAAAACTGCAGGTTATGTGGAGAGCAAACGCAAAGGCGTGGGTCACCAGGCAGTTCTTTGTGGAGTGGGTAAACCTGGTCATTGGTCCTGCCATCAAGAAGTACCTTTTGGAAAATAACCTACCCCTGCAAGCCCTTCTCGTCCTTGACAATGCTCCCGCACACCCACCAAACCTCGAAGACGACACCCTTGAAGAATTTAAGTTCATTAAGGTCCTCTACCTTCCAGCCAACACCACCCCTATCCTGCAGCCCATGGACCAGCAGGTGATTTCAAATTTCAAAAAGCTCTTCACCAAGCACCTGTTCCGGCGCTGCTTTGAGGTTACGGAGAGCACAAACCTCACCCTTCGAGAGTTCTGGAAGGATCACTACAATATCGTGACCTGCCTCAGAATTATCGACATGGCCTGGCAGGGTGTTACAAGGAGCACCTTAAACTCTGCATGGAAGAAGCTGTGGCCTGAGGTTGTGTCCGAAAGGGACTTTGAAGGATTCGAACCTGAAGTGTTAGTGGTGGAGGAGATTGTGTCCCTCGGAAAGTCCATGGGCCTGCAAGTGAATGAAGAAGACGTTAACGACCTCGTCGAGAAGCACAACGAGGAACTGACAACGGAGGAATTAAAGAAGCTACAGCAGCAGCAGAAGACGGAGGTTTTGCAGGAAATTAATGCGGAGGAGCCAGAGGCGGAGGTGGTTATCGCTACAAGTGAGATTAAGGAAATGTTGGGAATGTGGGAGAAAATTTCAGAGTTTATTGAAAAGAAACACCCTGAAAAAGTTGCAACAGGTCGTGCGTTGGCGCTGTGTAACGACACTTGCCTCACTCATTTTCGAAACATTTTGAAAGGGAGGAAGAAACAAACCTCGTTGGACAGGTTTTTCTTGAAACGCCCTGCAAGTGAAAGCGAGGAAAGTGTGGCGAAAAAGGCAAAAGTTATCTCCTCTACCTCCGCCAGCATCTTCGTCTGATCTTCAAGGTAAATACACTTAATAAAACCAGTTTATTTCTTTACATTCTCTTTTATTATGTACAGTATATACGAGGTCGTGCTTGTTTATACATTATTTGTTATTTATAAAGTACATTTTTCTTATTTAAAAACACGTAACAAAAAAAATTGGTGTGGTTTTTTGGGGGCTGGAACTGATTAATAGCATTTCAATGCATTTTAATGGGGAAATTTGATTTGAGAAACGAGCAAATTGAGTTACGAGCTCGGTCACAGAACGAATTAAACTCGTAAGTCAAGGTTCCACTGTATATATATATATATATATATATATACACACACACACAGTCACGTGAAAAAGTAAGTACACCCCATGTAAAGTAAAGTACATATATATATATATATATATATATATAGTTTAGTTCATTTTCCTGATTATTCTGCATTTTTAATGAGAAATCCATGGTCTATTTATCTCATTAATAAAATTATAATGTTTTTCATTACCTACTGATTGTCTATTTCTTTCTCATTAAATTATATGTAATTCAATTGTAAGAAAAGAAAACGGAATAAATCATAATTTTACATATTGTACATGTTGTCTGATCGTTGATTGAAAATAAATTCCAAGTATTTATATATATATATTGTTGAACCCTTTGAGTTAATGTGTAAATACACAGATGTTTGTCTGTAACATTGGTGTTAACTGGTTGATGTTAACAGGTGGAGTAATTTTTTTTTTCCACTTCTCTCCATTTATGTGTTTCTGCTTCTCATCTTTCCACATGAGTGGTTAATTCACTCGGGGCTTCAAAATGGCATAAAGTAGCTGGCCAATTAATTTGTGCTTGCTGTCCTTTTTCTGCATTTTCATTCTTGCTATTTATCAATCTGACTTTCATTCTTATGTCTGTACTGGTCCACAAAAAAAACTTCTCTTTGACTCTTGATGTATAACGTTTTGTAATTTTAAAAGTCAACTTAAAAAAGGAAGAGATTTGGCCCAATTTACTGGTGTCGTACCCACATTGAATTTTATGCTTATAGCCTTTTCTTTGTTCTATCTTCCTTTGTTACTGTGATCGAATGCTCAAAGATGAGCATGTAAATATTTTGCATATATGATAAAGACGTCAATGATTCATAAATGCACTTTTTTGAACTGCAAGAACATTCGCAGGCAATGGACAAATGAACAGGGAATATCGGATTATAAACTGAGATCATGAGCTTGAAGTTACTTCAGAGGGGAACACATCAGACAGGATAACACAAAGACTTCTTATTTGACTAAATGTAGTTCTGAAGTGACAGAATAGTGATATGTTCAATATAGGATCATCATAATGAACAGATAATATTGTACACCGCTCCTTTCCTATGCCATCTCCAGGCGCTGCATAACGTCATTGCTGGGCACCGAAGGGGGCTCGGCAGTGACGCACGCTGAAAGGGAGTACTCAGTTTTCACTCTGGTTGTTTTCTTGTTTGTTTTCTTGTTGTACACCGCTCCTTTCCTATGCCATCTCCAGGCATTGCAAAATGTCATTGCCGGGCACCGAAGGGGGCTCGGCAATGACGCATGCTGAAAGGGAGTACTCAGTTTTCACTCTGGTTGTTTGTTTTCTTTCTTGCTTTCTTGTTGTACACCGCACCTTTCCTATGCCATCTCCAGGCGCTGCATATCGTCATTGCCGGGCACCGAAGGGGGCTCGGCAATGACGCACGCTGAAAGGGAGTACTCAGTTTTCACTCTGGTTGTTTTCTTGCTTTCTTGTTTGTTTGTTTGTTTGTTTGTTTGTCCGGGCGATATCTCAGCCATCCTTTGAGCTGGGAAGCTGAAATTTCGGCACAATAGTGAGCAAGCCCTTTGTCAAAAACGGTATTTTTTGTTTTTTGATTAATCAAATAATTGAGGAGTTATTTAATTATTGGCAATTAATAAAGCACTTATTTAATTAATCAAATTTCCTTTCTCTTCTGACCATTAACTCAGGCACCTTTTGTTAGGAAGCTGATATTTGGACATGCCAATGACCAGGTGATTTGGCTGCAAAGGCTATTTTTGATTTATTAATTAATCAATTAATCAATTAATCGATTAATTATTTAATTATTCGATTAATGACTAAAATTTTTTTTTTTTAAAGTTACAGATTCTGATGAAATGGTGGTGGTTTATGTGTTCTCTGACCGAATTGATTAATAATGTAATTTTTTTAGGATTATTATTTATTTATTTTCATTATTAATCATTTATTTATTTTCTTTCTCATTTGGCCAATATCTCAAGCACCTTTTGAGCTCGGAAGCTAATATTTGGACATGAGTGACCAAGTGATGTGGCTATCAAGGATATTTTTGATTTATTGATTAATCATTTAATCGATTAATTATTTATTGATTAATCGATTAATTATTTAATTTTTTATTAATGACTTATTTAATAACATTTCTAAAAGATACATCTTCGGATGAAGCACTCGTGGTTTAGTCATGCTATTAGCCAATTGATTAAGAAAATATTTTGTGATAATCTTTTATTGATTTTAATTATACAATTAATCAATCAATTATTGTACACTTCTCCCTCCCAATGCAGTCTCTATGAGCTGCACTGTGGTATTGCCGGGCGCCCCGGCAATGCCGCACTGTAGGATATTTAATTATTTGGCATGGGGGCGGTATACTTTGAATGTATCTGCACTTGTTTTCTTTCTTTCTTTCTTTCTTTCTTTCTTGTTTGTCCGGGCGGTATCTCAGCCATCCTTTGAGCTAGGAAGCTGAAATTTCGGCACAATAGTGAGCAAGTACTTTTGTCAAAAACAGTATTTTTTGTTTTTTGATTAATCAATTAATTGATGAGTTATTTAATTATTAGCGATTAATTAAGTACTTAAATATTTCCTTTCTCTTCTGGGCATTATCTCTGGCACCTTTTGAGCTAGGAAGCTGATATTTGGACATGCCAATGACGAAGTGATTTGGCTGCAAAGGCTATTTTTGATTTATTGATTAATCAATTAATTAATTAATCGATTAATTATTTAATTATTCGATTAATGACTAAAAAATTTTTTTTAAGTTACAAATTCTGATGAAATGGTGGTGGTTTATGTATTATATTAGCCAATTGATTAACTATTTAATTTTTTTATGATTATTATTTATTTATTTTCATTATTAATCATTTACTTATTTTCTTTCTCATCTGGACAATATCTCAGGCACCTTTTGAGCTGGGAAGCTACTATTTGGACATGTCAGTGACCAGGTGATGTGGCCATAAAGGATATTTTTGATTTATTGATTAATCATTTCATTGATTAATTATTTATTGATTAATCAATTAATTAATTATTTTTGATTAATTACTTATTTAATTAAATTTCTAAAAGATACATCTTCAGATGAAGCACTAGTGGTTTAGTTATGCTATTAGCCAATTGATTAAGAAAATATTTTATGATAATCTTTTATTGATTTTAATTATGCAATTAATCAATCAATTATTGTACACCTCTCCCTCCCAATGCACTCTCTATGAGCTGCACTGCGGTATTGCCGGGCGCCTGTGGCACCCCGGCAATGCCGCGCTGTGGGATATTTAATTATTTGGCATGGGGGCGGTGTACTTTGAATGTATCTGTACTTGTTTAAAATAAATTCATGAATCTTTAAAATATATCATAAGAAGAATGTCATCAAAAACAGGAGATGCAATGTACATAATCAACTACGACATTAAGAAACAATAAGCAGAAGCAGGAATTGAGGTGTACATGTTATTTGGCATTATGCATGGGTGTCATTTATACCCTGAAAGTTTCGTCTCAATCGGACATATGGTTGCTGAGAAAAACGAGGTTTAGCCCGTATGGACGGACGGACGGATGGACAACCCAAAAACATAATGCCTCAGGCGACTTTGTGGGCGGAGGCATAAAAAAAAAGAAGCCCCAGCCGAGTTGACACTCATTTGGGGGTTAATAAAAGAGGGGGAAAATTGAGTACTGACCTTGGGTACGTACAGGATCAGAGACTGGACTGGGATCACTCAGACCATGCGCATTTGCGGCACGAACCAGGAAGAGGTATATGGTGTTTGGCCAAAGATCATGCAGGGTGTAGCTTTGGGAAGTGATGCCACTGGTGACTGTCTGCCAGCTTGAACTCAAAGACTGGCTGTGCTCGCACAAACAAACATTCACAAGAACAGTATCGATCACATCGAGATTCCAGGATTTCATCAATGGTCATTTTAACAACGATACAGCAGCTTGTGATGAATTACCCTTCAGGGAAATAACAAACGTCACATGCTCACTTGTGCATAACCAATTATGAATCATGAATTACATGTATTTGTGACAGATTCTGTGATTACACCTGAGAAAAAGACATGGCCATTCAAACTTGGGACAGCTTTAAGGCTGTACTAAGTGAGCATCATGGTGCCCAAAGCATATCCTTACCTCAAGGCCTCAACGGTGTAGGTAATGGACTCGGAAGAGCCTGAGGAGGAGCCAGACATCCAGGAGAGTGTAATAGCGCTTTTGGAGACATCAGTGACCTGTGGCTTGCTTGGCGGAGGGGGCAGGCTGGAAGGATCCGGCGGACGTCGCTCGCTTGGTTGTCCGGAATCTGATATACAACACCAAAAATGAGCTGCTGATAACGTAAAATAATCAATGTTTTCTTTCATCTTCGTGGTTTATCGCAGTATTTCATAACTCCATGGGCAAATGCTGCACTCGCAACGCAAAGAACAGAGTTAGGTATTCGGTTGCGTACGTGTGGCGTATGTGTGTTTGCATTTTATAAATTCATTTTCTCGGCAACTGTTGGACCAATTGACACGACATTTTACCATAGCAGCGCCTCCCCCTGTATAATGTTTTTATTCATAATTATGACGTCATAGGTCACATGGTATGGACGCCATCTTGGAAAAACTTTACACCTCAGTCTCTCCAAAACAGCTCCATGGAAAAAATAGAGACAAGGCTCTGTGTGAAGTACTCCCCATGGGGAATAAGATATGTTGATGATGATGTAATGGTGCCTTCATTATGACGTCATAATTCGATAAGTATATCGCTTGATCTGATCAGTATGAAATTTTTTTTATCTGCAACTGTTAGTCCGATGGACACGAAATTTTAACCATCGGAGCGCCTTCTCCTGTATAATCTGTATTGATAATTATGATGTCATATGTCACGTGGTTCAGGTGACATCTTGGGGAAAAAAGATCGAAAAACGTTGCACCTCTATATCTCCGAAACCGCTCCATGGAAAAAATTGATACATTGTGCGTTGTCAAGTACTCCCCATGGGGAATAAGATATGTTAACGATGATGTTATCGGTACCTTAATTAATATATAAAAAATAACCACCTTTAGAGGCCATTTTTCCCCGCAAGCGGGGGTTGGCCTTTTTCGGGAACCGTGGTTGTTGTTGTTTTTCGGTCCCCTTTTTGAAGCAATGTTTTACGGCCGGATGCCCTTCCTGACGCCAACCCTTTTTGCCGCCTTTAACGACAAACAGGGAATTACCAGTGAACTGGTCCTCAAATTAGCCGACCTCGGAAGGATGACAGGCTGAGTCAACCCCCCTGGCGTTAATTCAGCGATCGACCGGGATTCGAACCCAGGATCCTAAGCTGACACCCTAGCCGCTAGCCCAACACCAGGGTTAGCACCAGGGTTAGCATAACATAATTATGACGTCATAATTCGACAAGTACAACGCTTGATTCGATCAGTATGAAATTTTTTTCTCTGCAATTCTTGGTCCAATTGACACAAAAATTTCACCATAGGAGCACCTCTTCCTGTAGAATATTTTAATGATAATTATGACGTCCTAGGTCATGTGGTACAGGCGTCATTTTGGAAAAACGGAAAAACATTGCCCCTCTATCTCCACAACCGCTCCATGAAAAAATTGAAAAGTGGCTCATTGTAAATAACTCCGCATGGAGAATAAGTGTTGTTAACGATGATGTCATTGGTGCCTTAATTATGACGTCATAATTCGACATGGACAACGCTTAGTCTGATCAGTTTGAAACTTATTGAGCGTGATCTATGCAACAATTATATTAGAGAATATAAATTTATGATGTAACCTCTATATGTAACCTCTAAGTCCTCTAAGACTCTAAGATGTAACCTCTAAGATGTAACCTCTAAGTGAGCACATCATCATGATTTGAACACAGACCTTGCACATATTCCATTACCTCCTCCCTTATCTCCTTCTTAGTTTCCCTCCGTCTTCTCCATTACCTCTCACGTGGTCTGGCAGCCATATTGGATCAAATAAATAAATAAAAACTTCAAAAACAGAAGAGTTGGCTCGCAACAAGTTGACTGCGCATGTTAAGTATTCCATGAATACCATCTAGTTTTTCAAGGAATTTAAGCAATTCTAATGGAAAAAGTAGCTTTAAGGAAGTTAAATGGAATTGTTAACACATCACAGTTAACAAGTCACAGTGTTAGGCCATGACATCAAGCTATGGGAATCAAAGGTGTCAATATAATTTCCAAATACGTATTACATAAATATGGTTGAATTTTTGAACATAGCAACTTGCACATTTGTTCTTTTCTTAATGGTGTCAAGGCCCATGGACATGGAGGAGCTTGTAAAGATCGGACCAGGAGGTATTCATGTACTTTTAGAATAATTATAAGGGCATTAGTCGAAAATAGATAATCCAATACAATATAATGGACAAATCAACGTAGTGTAGGGAAGTTAAACCTGGGATCCCGGCATCATGAGCAATTATGCTCAGACCACAACGTCGAGAAATTAATTCATACATCGTTAATTTCTTTTCCATCCCCCTCTCTTCCCTTCGCAAACCCCTACTTGCCTGTATTTAACTTTCTTCTCTCCGATGCATGCAAACTAATACAGATAGCCCATCACCAAAAATTGCTCTTACCAGAATGATTAATTTAACAAGCGTGTATCAGCTGTGAGAAAATTGGGTTTTGCCAATTTGTTTTGAGGCCTGTTCTGGAGTGAGTGGAAAGAAAAAAGACGCATTTAATCAGCAGCGACCGTGAGCTGAAAGCAGAGATTTTCCAAGCCCCACTGGTCAAACTTCTCATTATCTCAGCATATAGCGAGGGCACAAAGGGTAAGAATGAAGCATAGTCTAAACACGCCTTTTCTGTCAAGGAAGCTTAATTATCTGCTGACATTTAGCAGAGCAGAAGGAGACTTAAAACTGGATGATATATCTATTAGAAATGCACCGACTCCACCCCGCAATCTCTGCCCAGACTCTCAATAACGCATTCAAAATTACAGGCAAACCATCCTGTAACTGCCTTTCAAGAATACACCTTTGCTGGATTGCCCCAGAGCCTTAGGCTGAGAGATTGTTTTTGGAAAGGGAGGCATGTTTGTGAGTGCAGTGTTTCCTATAGATGAGGCAATTTTTCAAAACATTCATTTGTTCAGTCTTTAGAGGCTCACCAACACAGCCTCAAGTGTACATCTAAGAGATGGATTTTGACAGTTACAGCCCAGATAGTATGATAATGGACTAAGATGCTCAAAGCCATACTTTCCTCATGAGAAAATCAGGAATTTGTTTGAGATACTGGCCCACATGGCTTGAGAAAAATCTCATTTCTGTCCTGAAGATACAAAGTTATAGAATCTTGTTGGTCTTAAATCCATATAGTCCATTAGCCACCGTTCACAATCACTATTGTGGACCCGGAAATTGCTGGCACTGTAAGGTTTTTTGATGGATTCATGAACCATCGAGGTCATAGATGCAGAATCAATCAGATGCCAGCTTTGTATATTTGGGCAACTCTCAGAATTTCCATAAATCCAAGATGGCTGTCGCCCGATATGGGTAAAATAGAAAAATAGACATAGCTTTTGATTGGAACATGCTCGAAGGATGTTTCTAGTGTCGATGTGGGTTTATTAGGTATGGCTGATTCATGTTTCATGTTAAAACAAAGTTTTGATAATGCTTCGCAACAGAAATCCAATATGGCTGCCATGTGATGGGGGCAAAGACGGAAAACGGGAATAACTTATGACTGGAACATGATAGAAGGATTATTCTGGTGTCCAGTTGTTGGAGAAATCTAATGCAGGTTTCACTGCCATATATTTTATTGTTGATTCGACTGATAAAGAGAGTGCCATTGCAATGAATTGGCATGTTCATGTCCTACAAATGGTGCACAGCAATAAATTACAAGTGAACGTGCACAGCCAGCAACAGAAACGTTACATGAGAAGCCAGCAATAGACTAACCACACCATTAGATGCAGATCGTGTTATCAATCAGACTTAATTCCTCCTCATATTCCAACTCCTCTTCTTCCTCCCCATGTGAATGCTGCTCTTGTTCTCCTCTCTTGGACTTGGTTGGAGGGTTGTGATACTCATCGCAAGCCGAACAGTGGCAGTAACTGGAGCAGGGTAGATTTGCCTTGAAGTAGCTGCAGTTGGCCTGCACACATGCCTTCCCCTCAGCTCTGCACTGGCAACTAACAACATCCATCAACTCAGGAGATGCTGGAGGTCCTGTTGTGGTGACTGCATATAGCACACCATTCACAATTTCCCAGCTAAAGCTGGTGATCTGAAGGGGAGGGACACTTTGCTTGTCTGATACCTTCCAGAGCATCACCTGCAGATGAGCCTTCAGCATATTATAACGGAGGTTTTCATGCGTCGGAGGCAATGCTTTAATTTGAGGAGGGTTGCCCTTCTTCAGAGTAAATTGCATAGCTCATCGCATTCATACTCATACTCATGCTGTTGGGCAGATCATAGAGCGCGCAGAAGAACTCTGTTCCCGTCTCATGAAACTCTGCCTCTCTCACAGTCTCCTCGCCCAGAACATTGTACAGTTTGGGAATGTCTGCAGCCATGAGTTTCTTGAACGCAGTGACTTTTCGTTTGTTATTCGGATCGGAAACAGTGTCACAACCGGTCAATGCATGCATGCCAAGAAACTGGCCTGACTTCTCTCCTAGCTTCTCAGCAATTTGGGTGATGTTGAGCATGCTTCATCCCACCTCTCCATTAGAACTAGGCCTGCGATGCTGTACTTCCATACAAAGTAAATGAGAATGACAAACACATGTAAATAAATGAACAGGATTATAAATAATTAATTGACATAGGTGGGGAAATTTTCAAAAAAAAAAATCCATTCTAATCCTGTTCATTTCTTTAATTGTGTTTCTACGCCCCCAGTGGTGTTTGTAATAGCAGACATGGAATTGTCCCCCCATTGGAGGAAGACGCTCTCGTGAGCAGGCCACTGGTGCTCCTCTGGTTGACAGCGAGTGCCCCGGAAGCAGTGATGGAAAGAGAGCGGCAATTACATGAAGGGAAATTGCAAGCTTGGTCAGGGTCGCCCAGATAGCTCAGATAGCAGAGCACTGGTACGGTTCACCAGAGGACCTGGGTTCGATTCCTGGTCTGGGCGTGTAATTTTCCCACATATGTCAATTAACAAACACATGTGTCATCACTGAAGATATGAATGACAAGCTTTCCTTCATGGGTGGCCTTCAGAATGTAGCTCCCAATAAGGATGTCAACCTCTTCATGGTCGAGAAGCTCCTCATCCTCACCAATCATCAACACGTTTGTCACGAGGTCACATGTGCAGAGCAGGCGTGAGAGTCTTCTTTCTTTTCATATCTCTCATGGTGTCTTTCATGATGACATATCTAACAGTAAGAGGAGAAGTCAGTCTCAGGTTGTAGGTCGTGATTGAAGCAGTACCGTCTCATTGTGCCCTCTCATGATCTTTATGGTAGATACCGCGACACTGGTCGAAGGTACCGAGCACAGTAGCAATCTGGCTGTATTGCAGGAGTCTCTGCTCATACTTGCAGCTATAGTTGAGACAGTACATCCACAGAGCAAACAATGCATATCCACAATCAGCTGCTGTGCTGCACATCCACAATTACTACATCTGGATCCCTTGGATTGTATGTGATGGTGAGTTGCCCAACAAGATTCGACTTGTTGCGTTTGCGGGAGGAAGCCATACTCATCCGAAACCGCTGGTGGTACTCCACATAGCTCGTAGCAAATACAGATTCAAGGCTGATGTTTCACATCTGGCCAAAGACTAGCAGGTGGCTGAATAGAGCTTCAATGTCATTTGCTGTCGTAGACGTGATCTTGACACCCTTTTTCAGGGCTTCATGTGTTTTCACTTTCTTCTTGATAGGGTTGTGAAAATCCTCTGGGAGGGATTATTTGAAGCTGTCTGCCATGGCTGCCCGATCGCCAAAGAGTAGGCAACAATTATGGACTCATCAGTAACCTTGCCATTTACAACAGCTCTGTTGACTCTGTCGATCGGGATTGTGAGTGCTTTGACAGCTAATCTGGCATCCGTTTTGGATCGTCACTGTCCAGCTTTCATTGTTTTGTGCCCTCTTCTTTATGTATGTGCCCTGTAGCAGATGCAGACTTCTCCTCCTCAGCCTGGTACATGTAATTGGAGGCATGGGTGACTCTCTGGCAGAGGGGGTATGACTGAATCCAGCAAGCCAACTGTTCAGCAGAGAGAGTCGGCCCAACTAGGCCACTCATTGACTGCCCCTAGCAAATATCAGTTTGCTCCCCAAGTTGATCCGTATGCACCGAAAAAACCCACTACCTAGAGCTAGACACTAGAACCATCCTTCCAGCATGTTCCAATCAAAAGTTATGTCCATTTTCCTAGTTTGTCCCTATCGCATGGTAGCCATATTAGATTTATATTGCTCGGCAACCTCAAAACTGAGTTTAAACAGGATAAATGAATCTGCCACAACCAAAAAACCCCATCTAGACACTAGAATCATCCTTCTAGCATGTTCCAATCAAAAGTTATGTTTAATCTTCTATTTCATCCATATTGTGACAGTCATCTTGGATTTATACAAATCCTGAGAGTTGCCCAAATACACCTAGATACACCTAGGTGTACATCTGATTGATTCTGCATCTAGAACCCCCTATAGTTCATGAATCCATCAAAACACCATACAGTACCAACAATTTCCAGGTTCAGGGTATGGCTAGTGGACTAATAATAAAACGAAAACGGCACCCAGTAGAGAGCATACCTCCGCCAGGCTGAACAGTTTACGTTTTGTATCCCACTGATAGGGCATATCTGGATCTGGATCTGAACCAAAACTCGAATCGGTTTGTTCTCGTCATTTACCCACCTCATCCACCAAGTTTTGTCATAAGTTGTCTACAACCTTTTGAAATATCATTCTATGTCATTCAGTGGTGAAGAATAACATAAATTAAAAAAAAACCGATTGTATCCAGATTCAAATCTTCACCAAAACCAAATCATTTCTTCCTTGTCACACACCCTACCTGTCCACCAATTTCGTCCGAATCCGTCCACCACTTTTGTTTTTTAGATATCTTGCTATATATCGTTTTTTGCCCTATCTTTCAATGGTGAAGAATCACTATCAAAATTCTCGTTTGCGGATGCGGATCCAGATTTTCACCAAAATTGAATAGTTTGGTCCTTGTTGCACACCCAACCTGGTCAACAAACTTCATCCAAATCCGTCCATAACATTTTGAGATATTCTGATCACAGACAAACACAGACAGGTGTGAAAATATAACCTCCGTCCACCATCGGTGTCGGAGGTAATGCCACCAACAACATCCAAACAACATCCAAGCACCATTCAAATAACAAATCTCATGGACATACAAGACACGTAATTACACTGAAATAATATATCATGGAAGTTACCTTGGACCTCAACAAAGGCACTCCATTTGGTCTCTCCACTTGGACTCGTCGCAATACAGGTGTACAGGCCCGAGTCAAGGAGCTATGTATGGATTGACAAGGAGAGACAATAGAGGCGCATATGTTAAGCATGTTCATATCTTTAAAACAATTACAGGCAACATGCAGGATCCTTCACTCTGACTCCGAGCAATCCTGGTTTTAGCAATACAGGGTGTCCTCGCTTAACGTCGTCCCAGTTAACATCGTTTCGTTATAACGTCTATAATAATTAGATACCAAGGCTTCAAAGAACGTCGTGATTATTTACCCATAACTCGCTATTATGTCGTCAAGATAAAAAAAATTTTTATGAGATAAATTGATCCATTCAACGTCGTCGTGGTTTTCAAGAACGTAACGACGATGTTAACGAGGGACCAAGCGTATTGCTTTATCATTTCCGCTGCATTACACCATATTGACCTTGTAAAATTTGTGACTCAGATCCCCCATGGCTTCCTGCAAATTTTTGGCTGTGCCTCATCGTTGCCAGTTTGCGTCCCCACAATGTGGAATACGGAGAACAAACTGCGACAGCAAGAAAATGCATTAATTTTCAGCCATTACCGCCACTTTGTCCAATCAATATGCCTCTTTGCTATGGCGTCTCGAGGCTCGCAGCCCGTCGCTTTAATTAAAGTGTCTGGAAACGTCAGCATACATCATTACTGGAGAGTGACGTGGGATGCAAGCTTTTCTTCAGCCACTGGAAATGTGACAGAATCATTACATTAACAGGATAACATGCTAACTTTGGACTGACGAATTACACTTACAAAGCCAAAGTGACATCAGCAATTACCATCCTCTGTAATGATATGCAGTAATGACCAGAGTGTATAGGCCTAGTGATCTGACTTGAGTGAACCTCTACAAATAAAAATGATGACCATTAATGAATTAGGCTTCTGAAAATACTATATCTGTGGTTGTATCATAAAGAGCCAATGAAATGGGCCTGCTTGAATGGTTAACTTATGGACAATTAACTGAGAAGCCAATTGCAGTCCATTTCCTGATGATGTTTTTACTTGAGGTTACTTCTTTGGTCACTGCTGCAAATGTTTATCAATACTTCTGATGAGACATTCATCATATTTACATCAGATCTGATGAGAAATCAGAGGGCATTGTTATGAGGGCAGTGCTTCATCCAAATCTCTGATTCCAATTGCTTGCAGGATGTGACGTAAAATTATGAAACAGGATGTATATTTCTGAATTAAGACATAACATCACCTGTTAGTAGATTAAATATTCATTACCCTTTTATTGATCCACTTCTTATTCGAGGAATAAAAAATAATAAAAAACACCTTTAGGGGCCATTTTTCCCTGCAGAGCAAGGGTTGGCCTTTTTTGGGCACCATTGTCCCCTTTTTGAAGCAATGTTTTATGGCCGGATGCCCTTCCTGCCGCCAACCCTGTTAGTCGCCCCTTTCGACACACAGGGAATTACCAGTGAACTGGTACTCAACTGGTTCTTATTCGAGGAATGATTTTCAATAATCCATCGAGACTAAAACCTGTCATCTACAAATTTTGTTTGCACGTACTTTTATGTAAATATTATTAACTTTAAGGCAGCTATTCACCACCATCTCTTATCTTTCCCCATCCAAAACCTTGATCTTTTCTACCCCCGTTAATTCACCCCAGATCCACTTTTTAAAAATACCAACTTCTTTCCTGGAAGTTCTAGCAGTGTCCATGTGTTTTATACCTCTTCCACCCCCCCCCCCCCCACACCCCACCTTCCCATGCCTCCTACCCCCAAGCCTTCCTTCCTCCCACAGATCTGCCGATGTCCCTGCTCTCTACTGTTGTACTTGTGTGTTTCCCTCTCTCTCCCCATCTTGTCTCCTGCTCCCTTTGTCGTATGTTTTATGTGTCAGTTTGCCTTTTTGTGATTAATGTTAGCTCTTACACGAGCCTCGATCTTGTATCCAAAAACAAAAACAAAAAACTTTTATGTAAATGGGACAGACAAAATGAGGGGGGGGGGGGGGGGGAACCTTAACGTTGTCGCATGAGATACAAGCAAAAGATAATAAGTAAGAGGTACTGGGTTTGAGAATAGGAGCACATTTTGTGGACCAACATTTGTGGACCACATTTGCCTTGCCTGTATGACTTTGATGCGTAGTGACCCGTTGGGGAAGAGCGCAAGACGTGGTCCAGCACTGGGCAGCCGGACGCTGTCCTTAAGCCAATGCACAGACGGTGGTGGATTACCCATTGTTTGGCAGGGTAGCAGAAGGGACGAGCCAACTGCAAGAGTGCGGTTTGCAGGCCCCTGCCGAATGATGGGTGGCGGTGTATCTGAGAGTGCTGTGAGACATGAGGTGAGACAAGGGGTGAGACACAGGATGAGAAACAAATGACCAAAGGCCCGTCTCTGCTCCCACGGCTCGAGGCATTGTATAGTGGGCGACCCGCTATTCAGCACATAGAGGTGGCCATAACGTCGAGCCGTGTGCTTATTTTCTGCCAAAGTCTCGTCATATCACCGAAGCCATCCATCAGGATTTCAGCCAGGCCTTTATTAGGTCACTCTTTGGGCTGTGCCGTTAAAAGCTTCGGGCTCTGAGCAGAATGAGCGATGACAAAGTAACAGCTCACGCGTGATGCACCGCACATTCCGATGAGAAAATCAATATGAAGCAGGGGCAGATGCACATACGAGCTTGGCCTTTGGGTAGATTTAGTTTGGTCGCCTGACACGCGGAAAGCACAACTTCAAAATTTCCAGGAAACATGGCCTCGAAATATTTCGGTCAGCAAGACCAAATAATAACTATGTCAGACAGGGCAAGACAGGTGAGATTAACCCTTTACATCCTACCATTGACATTGATATTTTTCAAATACATTTATTGAATTGAAAAGTGATATTTGGCATTTATGTATAATGCATAATTTTATAAAATTGCCAATGGTTTTATAGTTGTTGCTGGACAATGTTGGCTAATAATTTAACCCCCGTTTAAAGCTGATAATTTGATTAAAGCTGATAATTTAAAAAGTTAAAGATGACACTTTAGTTGATTCTAAATTGGGTGGTAATCGCATAATATGTAAGCCAACGTAGAGGTGTTAGGGACATATATGAAGATGGAAAATATGGAATTTAAAATGTTAGGATTTGGGACATGAAGAGAGAAAATGAAAGAAGAGGAAGCGGGACATCAACAATTCACTGCAATTTTTACTGATGTGAATTATGAAGAATTTCTTTCAAGGAAACAAGACCAAAAGTCTAACAGCGACGTAGCCGGCCTTGTAAAATATTATAAACCACAAACACACATGATTAGCCTTTTAAACAGTCGATAAGGCTGTTTATAACATTAAACAAGTAAATTTGGAGTAATCCCGACATCCCAAAGGTAAGCTTTACTTACAGAACTGAGCGAAGATCTACTGTAATCGAAAAACCCCACGAGGGTTGGAGGTGTGCTCATTACCAAGCAGCTAGCTAGCGCTTACCAAGCCAGCCGTTCCTTAATGGAGTGTTTGCTCGAATGCTTTAACCACTTGGCGATCTCTCCACAAGAAACTTGATAAATTAACACACACCAAATGTTCTTGAGACCCGACCATATTTCGACTGTAATCTATATACCGCAAAAAGGAATGACCCTTCCTGCCACTCTTGAAGTGAGCGGATGTTTACGCCGTAATGACGTCATATACATAATGACGTAGCATGACGACCAGACACAAAACTTCCGCTAATTTAATTAATATATATATATATATATATATATATATATATATATATATATATATATATATATATATATATATATATATATATATACACACAGTCACGTGAAAAAGTAAGTACACCGCACGTAAAGTTTTGCCTTTTTCAACATATTTCAACATACAGATATTTGATCTTCATTTCAACAATATTGATAGATAACGGTGATATAATATAACAAATATCATGAAACATTTACATTTTGTAGTCCATTGTATAATTTAAATAAACATAAATGCAAATTTCGCATGTGGAAAAAGTAAGTACACCCTTGGCTCTAATAGGTGGTATTGCCCCCTTTGGCAGAAACAACCTCAAGTAGGCGTTTCTTATAACTGTCTACCAGTCTCTGACATCGACTGGGAGAAATTTTTGCCCACTCCTCCATGCATAATTCTTTCAGCTTTGCGATGTTTGAGGGGTTTCTTGCATGCACAGCTCGTTTCAAATCCCGCACAACATCCTCGATGGGATTTAGATCCGGGCATTGACTTGGCCATTCCAGAACCCTCCATTTCTTTCTTTTCAGCCATTCCTTGGTGGATTCACTGGTATGTTTAGGGTCATTGTCGTGTTGCAAGGTCCACCTTGGGTTGAGCTTCAACTCTCCGACAGATGGCCTCACATTGTCCTCAAGCACCCTCTGGTACAATGAAGAATTCATCGTGGATTCTATGATGGTGAGCTGCCCAGGCCCTGATGCAGCAAAGCTGCCCCAAACCTTAATATTTCCACCACCATGCTTTACAGTTGGTATCAGGTTCTTGTGGTCAAATGCTGTCTTTGGTTTTCGCCAAACATGTCTTCTGGTACTGTGGCCAAATATAGCTCTACCTTAGACTCATCTGTCCAGAGCACATTGTTCCAGAAGTGCTGGTCTTTGCCTAGGTGTTCATTGGCAAACTTTAGTCTTGCCCTGATGTTCTTTCTGGACAGTAAAGGTTTCCTCCTGGCACACCTCCAATGTAGATCAAATTTGTGCAGCCTCTTTCTAATGGTAGACTCGTGCACTTTGACATCAACAGTGGCAAGAGCTACCTGTAGGTCCCGTGATGACATGCTGGGGGGTTCTTAGAGACTTCTTTCAGCATCTTTCGGTCTGCTCTCGGGCTGAACTTGCTGGGGCGGCCTGGCCTGAACAAGTTGGCAGTTGTTTGGAATCTTCTTCACTTGTAGATGATCTTCCGGACAGTCGAATGATTGATTTCAAATTGTTTGGAGATGTTTTTAAATCCCTTCCCAGACTCGTAGGCATCTATAACCTTCTTTCTGAAGGCCACAGAGAGCTGTTTTGATCTAGGCATGGTGACGCCACACACTTCAACAACAAAGAGCAAACCAAACGAAATGTCTGAGGTTTAAATAAGACAGGTTCCTCCAAGATCCTCTCTAACGATGTTCTAATCATTTGCACCTGAGCTGGTGCACCTGATTCTAATTTTAGGTATTTGAAGTAGTGATAAATGTTGGGGTGTACTTACTTTTTCCACATGCTAAATTTGCATTTATGTTTATTTAAATTATACAATGGACTACAAAATGTAAATGTTTCATGATATTTGTTATATTATGTCACCTTTATCTATCAATATTGTTGAAATGAAAATCAAATCGCTGTATGTTGAAATATGTTGAAAAAGTCAAAACTTTACTTGGGGTGTACTTACTTTTTCACGTGACTGATATATATATATATCAGTGTGTGTGTATATATGTATGTATGTATGTATGTATGTATGTATGTAAATGTAAATATATATATATATATATATATATATATATATATATATATACATATATATATATATATATATATATATGATACATATTGTTACGGGACCGCGGCGAGGATGTTGTTTGCCGAGCGGATGGCCGCCGCGCCCGAACAGTTACCCCGACTAACCCGATTCCTGAACGTTGGCCAAAATCGTGCCACAGGTATTCAATGGGGAAAAGACTAAAGCGAAGGATGTGAAGAAGAAGAAGACAGAAGTAGGGAATACGGATATAATTTATTTGCTATTTACAACCAAAAGTAACCAAGGAGAAGGAAGGATAACAAAATAATTTACAGAAGAAATCAAAGAGACACAGTGAAAATCGCTAGCTTATCTAAACAGGCTTAATTAACCCAGGGACAAGACACACAGAACAAACTCACGTACATGAATGGGGAAATTGCAGGCAGGAATGACAGGAGGTGGGTGGCTGGAGGGGGAGGAAGGCACGGAGCTGGCTGGAGCTTGATCCCGCACGGGACGTCGGGCTGGACCTCGACGGCCGCCGATGCCACCGATCCTGTCGTGTGCGCGGGGTGACGGGTCGGAGCTGCTTGGTGGAGCCAACGCCGCTGGTGGGGGGTCTGGCGTGACGGGTTCTCTCTCCCTCTCTCACAAACTCCAGGACTCTTTCTCTCTTTGCTTCGCTTCGCCCCTTCTCTCCTCTCTCTTTCTTAGTCCAACCCAGTCCAACAACTTCCTCTCTTGCTTGGTCCAACTCTTAGTCACACTCAGTCCAACTCTTAGTCCAACAACTTCCTCTCTTGCTTAGTCCAACTCTTAGTCCAACTCAGTCCTCTCTTGCTTAGTCCAACTACAACTTCTAGGCTTTCGCACGCTCTTTATAGCGCCTCAGGCGATCAAGCCGCTGGTGTCCAGGACACGCCCATCGGTGAGTTCGCCTCGGCTCTGATTGGTCGGCACGGCCCTCTGGCTCCGCCCTTGATGACGATGGGCGGGCATGCCCAGGAGTCGGCAGCTCCTCCCCCTTCTTCTCCAAGCCGACCTCGTGGCGAATGGAGTCGCGGAGGGAACAGTTGGCAATTGTTGGAAGGGGAATGTGAATGAAAGGGGATCTACTCTTATTTCACTTGGTGCAATGGAGTATTTAAATTAATGGAAGACAAATCCTTAGCCTAATACACATAATAAGGATATAACTACTGAACAGGGATATATGGTGTCCTTCGTGTATGCTTTATGGAATTAACTACGGGAACGCCCTTTGACCTTTATACAACAGACTGGAGGCAGGAGGGTCCAGAATAAAGCAATAATAATAAAAAAAACACAATAAAAAAAAACACAATCCTCATATCCACAACAATATTTAACCTCCAGTAATGTTGCAGTCACTACAAAGGGATTAGTGTTACGATGAGATTTACTACAATAATAACGTTACGTTATTATTACGAAAATTATATTATTTTTAAAAAACCGAGGTGAATTCCTTACTTCCGCTTTTACACCGCTTCAACCCATCAACTTTCCATTCATGGCATTGGGATTAAAGTGTTATGGTTATATTTACCATAATATTATTATTATTACGAAAACGACACTACTGAAACGATACCACTCCATTAAGAAACCTGGGTTTAATTTGTCCGAAGCAGAAGGTGAGTCATAAACGCCTAAGGCCTATACGTACCGTATTGTTGGAAGATACATAACGCCGATGCTTTTGATATTTAATGGTCATTTTAACAATCGGTTTGTTTGAGTTTCACACTGAATGAAAAACGTAAAGGTAGAGCATGGCAATTGTGATATATGACAGGTTCGACAATATGTTTGGCCTGAACGAAATTTGAATCAAAATGGTGGTGTGTGGAGAGTCAGCCGCCGTATCGCCGTAATGACATCAGACGTAATCACATCACCCTGTCATGTGACCAGATTCTCACCTCTGATTGGTATATGTTTGAGGGGACATACATACATACATACATACATACATACATACAGACAAACACTGTTCTAGACGTCTCTGCCCGATGAGCTACGCAAAAAAAAAAAGAGTTACCTTTCATAAAAGAGAGTCTTTGAGCTGTTATTTTGATAATAAAAACTTTCATTTATTTTGGGGGTGACAGTCTGTGGGTACATAAAATTGCACCCAACCTCTTTCCGAATTATCTAGTTTAGGTCCAAATGAATCAAATTGTACTGTGTAAGGAATTGTAAAGAATTGTAAAGAATTGTACTGTGTGAAGTGTAATCAAATTGTACTTTTCCAATAAGGATGAAAGAAATATGGAAAATGAAAGAGAAAAGAAAAGGATAAGAAAAGGTATACTTGGAGTAATTGGGTAGATATCAGTGACATAGAGAAAACTAGGAAAGGTTCTTGGAACGAAGGGCAAGGAGGCAGACCAAAAATTGATCAATGAGATGGTTAATGAGAAAAGAAAAAAAGAAAGCACAACTGGATATTACAGAAAACAAAAGGTTACGATTGGCAGCACTCTTATAGGAGTAGAGGGAGTGGCACAAGACAGTTCAAACACAGAGTTTCACTTCCACCGATGGAAGAATAGTGGGATTGAGGAATGGACGTAAGCTTTAGCTTATAATTGGGGAGGATAACCAGTTGTAGAATTCTTGAAGAACATGCGTGAGCTTGTCATGCTGGGGGAAGATGGAGGAGCGAGAGAATAGGTGCAGGACTTCGTCCAACAGTGAGACGAAGGAAAAATGAACATCCACTAACTTTTCTGAGGTGGGTGAAAACCAGATCTTGGGACTCCTTCTCCTCACAAGAATTGCCAATAACTCGGAGAGCCTTGGAGTCGACGATTTCCAAGGCCATAATATGGGAAGCAGCTGCAGCAGTCCAGAGTGGAGACCCACACTCCATGATACTCAAGATGAAGGCCTTAAACACTATAATGAACTATAAGCGACTCAAAATAATGGACTTGTTACCCTCGCCAGAGGAGAGGGTATTGCATTTGAGTACGTTTCTTACTTGGCAATATATATATTCTTTGCAAGTAAGTTGATCACTCCGGTTTGTGTGTTTGTGTGTTTGTTTGTCCGATCACTTAAACTTGCCTACAAGTCACAATTTTAAACTGATCTTCACAAAACTTCACCAAACGGTGGAGTTCGTGGTCCGACAAAATCCTATAAATTGAGGTCAAAAAGGTCAACATAGGCCAAAGGTCAACCACTTTTTTTCAAATTTCTAAAATGCTCAATTTTAATCCGATTGACTTGTAATTTGAAAAGGATTTACATATCGGCTAACTGAATTCAACCACCAACTATTTTTGAGATCAGCATCGGCCAAAAGGTCAACATAGGCCAAAGGTCAACCACTTTTTGGGGATTTCTAAAATCCTCAATTTTCATCCGATTGACTTGAAATTTGAATAGTATTTTCATTTCAGCCAACTGATTTCAACCACCAACTATTTTTGAGATCAGCATAGGCCAAAAGGTCAACATACACCAAAGGTCAACCACTTTCTTTTGCCTACACGTCACTATTACAGAATTATTTACCAAACCAACTGGATTTGTGCCAATTGAAATCTCAACAAATTAGAATAAGAGAATTGTAATGGTAGGACAGCAGATAATCCATATCTGAACAGCCTCAAGGATTGAATCACTGATGTTGGTGGGATGGTAGACCACAGGCAGAACTAGAAAGACACTTGGTAGAGTGTATAAAGACACCAATGACACACACATAATGCACTCACAACTATATGCATGCACACACTCACACACAAAGGGGGATACTTTTAAACCTGGGAGGGCCCTGTTCCACCTTCTGAAACCTACATATGGAGATAACAACCTACGACACACACATACACACACACACACACATACATACACACACACACACACACACACACACACACACACACACACACACACACACACACACACACACACACACTGCAATAGTCTCGCATGCAACCCCTTTGGAGCGAGACTAAACATGGTTATTTACAGAGAGAGACAGTAAGCCATAAATACTCTGTGTTGGGAGTGATGAGTCGGGGAAGAAAGGAACATGGGCTGTGGGGAAGGGAATAAGGAACATACACTGCAATAACATCACCATTATGTGAGTTTGTTCTGTGAAAGCTTTGAAGAAAGCTTGCTGGGATGGAGATATACAAGATGCAAACATCCTGTATGAGAAAGGTATGAGTCTTGGACAGTGAGACCTGAGAAATGCGTTGAAGCCCTCTGATCTTAGAGACACACAGAGTGAGGGATGAAGGAAGAACAGAGGTTGGGTGATTGAAACCTTAGTGGAGGGGTAGTGGAGTTGGAGAGGGGTGGGAGATGTGGGTATAAGTAAAGTGGGGAGTGTTGCAGGGAAAAAGGGGGAGGAGAGGAAGAAACAGTTTCAGCCAGATGATCCCATTTATAACAACCTGGTCAGCACTTTTTCAGCCCAAGTTGAAGTTTCATCACATGAACACAAACATTCCAGCCAGGTTGAAAAATTGGATGATTGAATGCCTGTAAGAAAAGGCATGTTTTTAAAAAAGATTGGTTATTTTTTTGGGACGAGAAAAGGAAGGCCAAGGTAAAATGGGAAGGGGAATAAGGCAGCAAGCAATGGAGAGTGGGACAGAGACAAGGGAATAAGAGTGGACATGAGAATGAGAAAAGCATTTGTAGAGAAGGATAGAACATTCCTAATTAGTAAATACACTATAATGTAACTAAAATTTTGATAATTAACCATAACCCTAACCTAATTTTGATAACTAACCCTAACCCTAACAACCCGAACCCGAACCCTAACAGCAGTCAAGGAATAAAAAAAGGATGAAAAACTAAAGATCGAAAGGAGAGGAATTTTTATTGTGTTTTACTTTTTATATTTTAAAATGAATTTATTTGTTGGGAGAAAGAGGAATCATGAGGAATGTTTGCAGCACGTGGATATGGAGATAGGAAGGATCCAGACCAGGTGAAACATGAATGATTAACACAACAGAATATTTGAAGAAGTAAAGGACATGGAGCACAAAAATTAACACAATATCTACAAAGGTTCCAAAAGATGTCTCCAATATACTGATGATATTTGCAATAAATAAAATAACTAGAAAGAGCAATCAGAGATTGCAGACCATTGCCAGGATGTGTTTTCAGTCGTTTTTAAGGCTTTTGTGTTTAAACAAATATGGCGGCTGAACATGGGACCGATGACGTCATCATTAGTTTTTTGTTCTCCACCAATTTATCCCGAGATGATGCTCAAGAAATTTAATCTTGATCGGATGAAATTTTGTACTTGACGAATTATGACGTCATAATGGAGGTACCTATGATATCATCATCAACATATGTTAGTCCACATGGAGAGTTCCTTACAATGAGCCATGTCTCAATTTTTTCTGTGCAGCGCTTTCGGAGATATAGAGGTGCAAAGTTTTTCGGTTTTTCCAAGATGGTGGCCGAACAACGTGACCGATGACGTCACCATTATTAATTTTTTTCTCCACCAATTTATCCCTAGATGATGCTCAATAAATTTCATCTTGATTGGATGAAGTTTTGTACTTGACGAATTATGACGTCATAATGGAGGTACCTATGACATCATCATTAACATATTTTATTCCCCATGGAGAGTTCTTTGCAATGAGCCATGTGTCATTTTTTTTCTATACAGCGCTTTCGGAGATAGAGGTGCAAAGTTTTTCGGTTTTTCCAAGATGGCACCCATACCTCATGACCTATGACGTCATAATTGTCATTAAAAATTATACAGGTAGAGTTGCACATGTGGTGAAAATCTCCTGTCAATCGGTCCAATGGTTGCAGAGAAAACTATTTATTCTGTGCGGACAAACAAACAAACACACAAACAGACAAGCAGACAGACAAACAAACTCAAATGCAATACCCTGTCCTCTGGCGAGGGCAATTAGTCTTCCGGAAGATTGGTTGATGGCGTGGGGAAGCTTGAATGGAGGATGTGATGGTTAGTTACAGAAGGGTTTGTCAGATGCACTGCATTTTGAGCTTTTCATTAACAGACTCCCCAAAAGAGCCTTTGGAATAACAATATAGTGGAAAAAAAATACGTGATTAAAATGTACAAGTAATCCTAATGGAAATGCTAAGCAAACCATTAGATCTTGCATTATTTAGGCCTAAATTATTTATGAAAGCAAAATTAAAGTCCTGGAAGGCCTCATTTTGCTTCAGGTGAGCTTTTCACGTCAAAGTGCAACGATATTAATATTATATTATTCATGTAAAGATGAGAACATGTGTGAAAAATCTTACCATCTCCAACCTCTAGTTGAGCTTTGGATAGAATGCTTCCAGCCACACTCAGAGCTTGGCAAATGTAATACCCGGCATCAGAACGCTGCACACGTTCAATGGTAAGGTGGCCCGTTGGAGAAACCAAGAAGCGACCGGCTTGCGGTGGCTGGTTTGGGAAGATCAGTGTCTGGGGAGGAAATGTGGGAAGGAATTTCCAAAAGGTGAGCACAAATAAGCCAACTGGTTCAGTCTACAAAATACCGAGCATCTTGCTATCAGGTGCCTTGAACCACAGTTCTTCTTGTCGTGTGTACATCAACTGGGTTTGTATCATATCCGAATAATCAATTGCAGTAATATTGCAATTGCAATATCATATCCCAATGCAGTTATGCCACCCATAAATCAGTGCAATAATTTAGAATTTGGCCACGGCAGGTGAGCATGATGGCAGTTCTTTGTGAAAGGTACTTTGGGATTTCAACATCCAGAAGTCAATTGTTGCAGATGGGAGACCCAGGTTAAAGTCTCCTTCGAAGGACTGCGTACTCATGACTGCAATGCCCGGCCTGTGAAGCAGCTGGATGAGAGTTCATAATGGAGCCAGGAATCAAACTCAAGATGAGACAGGTGAGTGCGATACCTCTGAGATATCCTGTCAGCTTTTCAACGCAACTTAACATTCCTTCGTGGTGCAGAGGTAGTATATATATATATATATATATATATATATATATATATATGTATATATATATATATATATATATATATATATATATATATATATATATATATATATATATATATATATATATACATACATACATACATATATATATATATATATATATATATATATATATATATATATATATATATATACATATATATATATATACATACAGGGTGAGTCAAAAGTAGCGCCCGATTTATGTTTATACATATATATATATATATATATATATATTTCTGTCAGTTGATTGTTTGTTTGACATTTGTATTACAGTGTACAAGAAGGTAGAAATAAATGAATGACATGTTTATCTAACCATTATTTTATTCGGGGCTAATTTCTATTTCTACTATTTCGGGGCTTCTTTGCAGTGGCTACCGACACTGTTGCTTCAAATTTCTCGACAATCAATCGTATGTTTCTTCCTTGGGGTGGGTTAATATCGAATTCCTGTGCCAAACGGCGTGCCGCCATCGTTTGTTGTTCATTACATTTGTAGTAATGTTTCACGGCCGCAATGCGTTGATTCATTGAAAGGTAATTCATGGTTCAATTTGGTGGAACTTCAGTAACTTTCCAAACTCTCAGCAATAACCTGCAAAACAAAAACAAAAATAAATAAATTAAGAAAATTAATAATCTGCAACACAATTATTAACAACATGACATCCCAGAAAGAATCTGACAGCCGAAAAAACAGAAATCGGGCGCGGGCGCTACTTTTGATTCACCCTGTATATATGGGAGCATAAGCTGGATCAGCAAGTCACTGCGTCCTTGGACGACTCTTCAGCACCATCCTGACAAACACCACTGTGTGTGCTACGGAATGAGGTGTTTTACGGCGGCCGGAGTGCAAATCCTGCCACCAACCTCCTTGAGAGAGAGGACCCAGTACGTTGGTACTCATTTCGCCGACCTCGGAAGGACGACAGACTGAATGAACCCCACCTGGTATTAATTAAACAGCCAAACGGGATTCGAACACAGGACCTTCGGATCCCAAGCCCACCCCCCTGGCCATTACGCCAACACCAGGTGCAGACTTTTGAAAGATTATTTTCGCAGAAAGAAAGCAGAGATATTTTGAGAACGATTAATCATGCTATATTTTCACCTGAACGAGAAAATTTATATACAATACAAAGTTAAATTGACCAAGTATGCTAAAAGATTTTTTGTTAAACAGATCAGGTGAAAAAGTCCATCCAAACCTGAACAAGCAATGCATGTTCTCACTTCAAATAAAGCATAGAGAATTAATCACAGAAAGTCATCAAATAATGGTAAGGGCAGAGGCTCGTTCTCACAGTTCCCTGCAGTTTGTACAAGTTGACAGATTAAATCAGTCGCCTCATAATGTAAACATATAATATCCTTTACTCACACAGGTATGGTGTGCATCGCCATGGGGACTGCGATTTGTGGAATTCTGGTTATGGCTGATAGCAAAACACACTGCTCACAAAAACTTGGGGCTCATGTGGGCTTACAGGAACGTGTTGTGATTTTCAAATCCCTGGCCACATCCAGGTGGAAGATACCAGCAGTTTTCGGGCCACATTTGTGTGCGCAATGACAATCGGAGTGCTTGCATTGTTTTTTTTCAGGAAATCATATTGTTCTTTCTCATGACAAGTTCTATATAAGATGACACTTATGCACTTCACAATGGTCTGACAGGATGGTGGAGGAAGAATTGCACTTACCTTTGAATCATCAAGCTTGGGCTCAATTATTGCAAACTCTAATATAAACTGAGATTGATACTTCACAGGTAGAGTGTTGCATCAAAAAGGGCATCGCCATTCGGATGTGACCGTTAGGTGGGGACCCATCCTGTTAGCGGTGATTGCTGGTGGATGTTAAAGATCTCAGGTGTTTTTTGGGGGTTTTTTGTGGCTCGTGTAAGAGCTAACATCAATCACACACACAAAAAAAACGGACACACAAAACATACAAAAAAGGGAGCGGGAGACAAGATGGGGAGAGAGAGAGGAATGCACACAAGTACAACAGCAGAGAGCAGGGACAACGAAAGATGTGTGGGAGGGAGAGGGCTTGGGGGAGGAGGCATGGGAAGGCGGGGGGGGGGGGGGGGGGGTTGGGGTGTGGGAAAGTATAAAACACATGGACAATGCTGGAACTTCCCGGAAAGACAAAAGTCGGTATTTCAAAAAAAAAGTGGATTTGGGGTGAATTAACGGGGGTAGAAGAGATCAAGGTTTTGGATGGGAGAAGATAATAGATGGTGATGAACAGCTGTTTTAAAGACCTGGAGGGAGGAGTGGGATTGAAGAGAGTGAGGGAGTTTGTTCCAGAGGCGGGAGAAAAGAGGAATGAAGGAGTGAAGGTGAGCAGAGAGTCTTGATTTTGGCAGTTTAACCATAAAAGGGTTGCTGGCAGATCTTGTGCGACCTGTAGGAATATTGGGGGGACAGAGCACAGAGAGAGCTGGGGGAGCAAGGCCGGAGAGGAGTCGGTAGAAGACAGAAAGACCACCAACCTGCCTGTGGTGAGTAAGTGAAAGGCCCTCGGAGTTAGCTTCATCGCAGGAGATTCCAATGATTCTGAACGCCTTGGTTTCAACAGCGTGAAGACGAGCTAGGTGTGAAGCAGGAGCACCAGCCCAGAGGGGAGAGCAGTATTCCATTGAGCTGCGGATGAAAGCCTTGTATGTGGTGAGAAGCTCAGGTGTGCAAAGGAAGGACCTCGCACGACGGAGGATGCCCAGTCGGCGACTGGCTTTGGAGGCCAGCTTGGAAATGTGGTTTTTCCAGGAAAGATCATGGCAGATAGTGAGACCCAAAAGCTTGAGTGACAGAACTTCTTGGAGAGGATTGTTCAGAAAGTAGATGGGAGGGTAGTCCAGTCGGTCTTTTCGGAGAGACATAGTAAGAGTGTCCTTCAAAGAGTCAGTGAGTTTTTACCTATACTCTGGCTATATTCCAAATTTGTATCCCTATAATCACCAGATCCACTGCATCAGCAGCCCAGCTTTGCTCACTGCAATGATTCAACCCGAATAATGATGCAATGGTGGGTGATGCAGCGAATCCTTCGAGAAACAGTTTCCAATTCTACATCTGGAACTGCAGAGAGGAGCAGCTCTCAAATCAATGTATAGACGAATCCACTTCATAATAGCACTGCCTGCAGTCACTCTAACAATCACAATATCTTCATAAACAGGAGTGCAGTGGTACACTCCGTTGATGCAGGCATCTGAACTCTAATGATGTTATTAGCTGAACAACAATATTTAACTCTCAGTATTTGTGAAAGATGTAGCAGGTGGCAGAACAAAGTTTTAATGGTAGCCATGCTCATTTGTGATGCCAAGAAACAGGGAAACAGCAGGTTGAATGTGTTTCAAGATCAATTGCGCACTTGGATACGAAATAAGTTAAGAGAATCTCAGCTCTCATGAAACATTTCCCCTAGTTAGAAGTACCCTGGTGATCCAAATGAGAATAAAAAAACCAATTTTAACATCGGAAATGAAATTTCATTGAAGCAAATGTTGATGACGCAAGGAAGCAAAAGGAAATACAAGGGAAACTTTTAAGCAGGAGGCCATTTGGCACAATTATGCCTATGCTAGAGCAACACGACAATCCAATATATCAGTTTATCCACCGGACTCGATCTATTGGGGTTGGTAGGGGAATTGGGGGCAGTGTGGAGATGAACAGTGGGACAGGCAAAGAATATCACCAGAATGATATACACAAGAGTCGAGGGACATGGAGAAGCGAAACGACAATGGACAGTGGGTGGACACACTACCAAGCGACATTAGGGGAACGTGGGGAGATGGACATGCACTGGGAGGAAGGATGAATAGCACAAAAATGAGTAAGAATGGCTCAGAGATTAACAAAATGTGAAAGTATCAGTACAATTTGAAAAGATTGTGGATGCATTTGGGTGAGCAAATAGGATAATGTTGATCAGCACATTTCGAAAAGTGAGGTGAGGAGGATGTGACAACGGAGAGATGGATACGATTCCACAATCGGGAGAATGAGGGGAAGAATAAATGTAGGTGGGCAACCAAACCCAATATTTCGAGGGTAATGGTGCTCGTGTGTGTTATGTACTCACCTGGTACTCATGTGTCCTTGTGTGTTATGTACCCCTGCATGCACTTGCTTCACCCTCATCCCTGCCTGCACCCACTTCACCCTCATCCCTTCCTGCACATGCTTCACCCTCATCCCTGCCTGCACCTGCTTCACCCTCATCCCTTCCTGCACATGCTTCATCCTCATCCCTGCCTGCACCTGCTTCACCCTCATCCCTGCCTGCACCCACTTCACCCTCATCCCTTCCTGCACCTGCTTCACCCTCATCTCTGACTGCACCTGCTTCACCCTCATCCCTGCCTGCACCCACTTCACCCTCATCCCTTCCTACACCTGCTTCACCCTCATCCCTGCCTGCACCTGCTTCACCCTCATCCCTGCCTGCACCTGCTTCACCCTCATCCCTTCCTGCACATGCTTCACCCTCATCCCTGCCTGCTCCTGCTTCACCCTCATATCTGCCTGCACCTGCTTCACCCTCATCCCTGCCTGCACCCAATTCACCCTCATCCCTGACTGCACCTGCTTCACCCTCATCCCTGCCTGCACCCATTTCACCCTCATCCCTTCCTGCACATGCTTCACCCTCATCCCTGCCTGCACCTGCTTCACCCTCATCTCTGCCTGCACCTGCTTCACCCTCATCCCTGCCTGCACCCACTTCACACTCATCCCTTGCTGCACCTGCTTCACCCTCATTCCTGCCTGCACCCACTTCACCCTCATCCCTGCCTACACCCACTTCACCCTCATCCCTTCCTGCACATGCTTCACCCTCATCCCTGCCTGCACCTGCTTCACCCTCATCTCTGCCTGCACCCACTTCACCCTCATCCCTGCCTACACCCAATTCACCCTCATCGCTACCTGCACCGCACCCACTTCACCTTCATCCCTGCCTGCACCCACTTCACCCTCATATCTACCTGCACCCGCTTCACCCTCATCCCTGCCTACACCCAATTCACCCTCATCTCTACCTGCACCCGCTTCACCTTCATCCCTGCCTGCACCCACTTCACCCTCATATCTACCTGCACCCGCTTCACCCTCATCCCTGCCTGAACCTGCTTCACCCTCATCTCTACCTTCACCCGCTTCACCCTCATCTCTGCCTGCACCTGCTTCATCCTCATCCCTACCTGTATTTACTTCACCTTTATCCCTGGATGTATTTATTTCACCTTCATCCCTGCCTGCACTCACTCCACCATCATCCCTGGCTAAACTTGCTCCACCCTCACTCATGGCTGTACTCACCAAACCACCACCTCTGGCTACACTCTCTCCACCATTATCCTGACCTGCACTTGGTACACCATCAACAGCACCAATATGCTTTGCAGAATCCCACTAAAACAAAAGTAACTTTTATCCACAATATTTTTTTTTACACTCGCACTCAGTTACCTCCTGGAGAGTAGCAATGCATGATTACTTCAACGTATCTATAACAGTCTTCAGGTGTGCCTTCACCACACACGTCATACAGCAAAGACTACCTTCCTCCACTATCCCAGCTACTGCTATATCAAACATTTATGACACCGTTTAGAATCTTCCTCTATTCGCTTTGCTCTCCAATTGACCTGCGCTTTATATCGACTCATTTCCCAACCATTTTTTCCACTAACTGTCTTTACCTGCTCTGCACACAGACTAATCCAATCCCAGGATTAAAAAAGGTACACTCGACCTGCCACTATAATCATTAGGCCTTGTAATACAAGTTTCTAAATAAAACCAATACAATTACTTACTAATTTGCTACTAACAGTCCTGCAACTTCAAGCAATGTCAACATAGGAGATCTTACAAAAAAACGACACACAATACCGAAAAACAACAATATTAACAACTTATCGCTTATTCCATAAGAAGCGCAGAATCGACCAACCGCCATGTACAAACATTTATAATGTTGATAAATTATGTTGTTAATAAATGACGATAATGACTGCATGGATAACATAACTCGTTACTCATGCAGTGCAATGCAATATGTGGCTGAGATAATTTTTCCAACGTTGGAAGTTCATATACCGATGGCTATCCCACTGGCATGCACAAACATGTGGCCCTTTCCACCACAAATAATAGGCCTGCTCAAAATGCTACTCTGGCCAGTTTCCAAACTCTCTCTTCCCTTGGCAAACAGTCAAGCAGTCAGGATCTTCTTCAAACCACCAACTTACTCCTGGCTAGAGCTCTCGGTGACTTTATGGGCCCAGTCAACAAGATCCAATTAGAACTAATTAGAATTACAGAGCATTAATGCAAGTCAGCACACGTGGCAATCAAACCGAGTAATATGTTGCACTACGTGAGCCCACGGTACATCAACTTCAAACTATTGGCAGCCAGAGGAGGTGGGGTGAAGTCGTCGGAGAAGTATTAGGAAAGAGCAGCTTGACTGATTAAAAAGTGGTGAAAAACACAATGTCAATATGGTGCAGGCAATCTTCTCGGCTGCATGCTGTCAGGTATTTAATAATTGCTGCAGAATCAGCCTTTTTTGAAGACGTGGATTCTAACTTGGATGAAGCAGCAACGTTCCTAATCAGGAATAACTCAGCACAGCAAATTTCCATTTCAGTCCCATCCCTTCACTTTCCTCCCTTTTCACAAATGTATATTTTGCTTTGCTTGCGAAGACAGCCCATTAGATGAAAACTCCATGCATAACAATCTTTTTCTTCGAACCTTTGGATGCAATGAATTGATATCTCAAGCAAGAAATCTCTGTTGGGAAAGCTTTGTAAAAAGCCCAGATGAAACAGGACGATTGAAGACCAAAAATAAATGTTCGAAGAAATATGAGAGATCAACAAGGTCAGAATGAGAAGGGCAAGTGTAACAGATTGGAAATTCAACAAACAAATAGATCCAGTAATGAGGATTGAGTATTCAATGCAAGAAACAAAGATTCTGATTGTGCAGCTTATGCACATTGTGAAGGCTTATTTATTGGTAGATGAATCGTAACCAACTGCCCGGGCATGAAGATGTTAGCATTGTTCAGGGCAGCATGCGACGATGTAGGAAGGAATTTGCCCTGACAATTATGATGGCGTCGATTTACGCAAATTCAATTCTTCAAGCCTGGTGTTGGCGTAGCGGTTAGGGTGCTGCCTTGGGGTCCCAGGATCCTGGGTTCTAATCCCGGTCGATCGCTGAATTAACGCCAGGGGGGTTGACTCAGCCTGTCATCCTTCCGAGGTCGGCAAATTGAGTACCAGTTCACTGGTAATTCCCTCTGTATCACAAGAGGCGACTAATAGGGTTGGCGGCAGGAAGGTGCATCCGGCTGTAAAACATTGCTTCAAAAAGGGGACCACGGTGCCCAAAAAAGGCCAACCCCTGGTCTGCGGGGAAAATGGCCTCTAAAGGTGGTTCTTCAATGCTTCACCACGTGACCGAAAATTAGTTGCGAATCAGATATAAAATGGCTGCAGGCTGGAACTGGAGTCTTGTGGAACTTTGTGGATGACAAACGAAATGTTGCCTCAGGCTGTCTACTCTTTCTTAATTGATGCAAATTGCAGTGGAGTTCTACTTAGTGGAGTAGTTCTACTTGTTGGTTGGCTGTGCCTTTTCTACAAAAATGGATAATCCCAACTGCATTAATCTAAATATAATTAGATATGCACACAAATAGATTAATTTACATATCACATATGCACAGTGCCTTCAGAAAGTATTCACACCCCTTGACTTTTTCACATTTTGTTGTGTTTCAGCCTAAATGGATTCCATTTACATTTTTTGCCACCAATATAATGACAAAATGAAAACATGTTTGTAAAAATGTTCACAAAATAATTGAAAATGAAATACAGAAATATATAATTTACATAAGTATTCAGCCCCCTGAGTCAATACTTCGTCGAAGCGTCTTTGGCAGCAATTGCAGCTTTGAGTCTTCTTGGGTATTGGCTTTGCACATATGGGATTTGGGGAGTTTATCCCATTCTTCCTTCCAGATTTTCTCAAGCTCTGTCAAGTTGGATGGGGAGCTTGAACAGCAATATTCAAGTCATTCCACAGATTCTCAATGGGATTCAAGTATGGGCTTTGGCTGTGCCACTCAAGGACTTTCACATTCTTGTTCTGAAGCCATTCCAGTGTTGCTTTGGCTGTATACTTAGGGTCATTGTCCTGTTGGAAAGTAAATCTTTGCCACAGTCTATGGTATTTTGCACTCTGAAGCAGGTTCTCCTCAAGGATTTGCCTGCATTTGTCTCCATTCATTGTTCACTCTATATTTACAAGTCTCCCACCCCCTGCCACTGAAAAGCATCCCCATAGCATGATTCTGCCACCATCATGCTTCATGGTAGGGATGGTGTTAGATGGGTGATGAGCTGTGTTTGGTTTCCACCAGATGTAGCGCTTTGCATTCAGGCCAGAGTTCAATTTACGTCTCATCAGACCACAGAATGTTTGCTTCGTGCTCTCTGGGTTTTTCACGTGCCTTTTTGCAAACTCCAAGCGTGCTGTCATGTGCCTTTGTCTTAGCAGTGGCTTCCATCTGGCCACTCTCCCATAAAGCCTAGATTTGTGAAGTGCTGCAGAGAATGTTGTTCTTCCGGCACATTCTCACATCTCAGCCAAAAAACTCTGTAGTTCTGTCAGTGGTCATTGGGTTCTTGGTCACCTCCCTGACCGAGGTCCTTCTTGCCCAGTTGCTCAGTCTGGTCAGACGGCCAGCCCTAGGAAGAGTCTGGGCAGTTCCATATTTTTTTCATTTCTTAATGATGGAGCTCATTTTGCTCGTGAGAATTTTCAACACTACAAATTGTTTTATACCCTTTCCCAGATCTATGGATCTTCACAATTATATCTCAGAGTTCGGCAGACAGTTCCTTGGACTTCATGGTAGAGTTTTTGCTCTGACATGCACTGTCATCTGTGGGACCTTATATAGAAAGGTGTGTTTAGTTCTTAATCATGCCCAATCAATTGAATTGGCCACAGGTAGACTCCAATCAAGTTCTATAGAGACATCTCAAGGATGATCAAGGGAAATTGGATGCACCTGAGCTCAATTTGGAGTCTCATAGCAAAGGGGATAAATACTTATTGACTCGAGACATTTAAATTTTTCAATTTTTAATAATTTGTAAAAATTCCTAAAGCAAAAAAATTCCACTTTGACATAATGGGGTATTATGTGTAGATCAGTAACAAAAAAATCTCAATTTGACCCATTTTAAATTCAGGCTGTAACACAACAAAATGTGAAAAGTCAAGGGGTGTGAATACTTTCTGAAGGCACTGTATTACAAGTATATAAGTGTCTGTGACATTTTATGTTACAGAAACTCATATACTCATTATATGTTCTGCCGAAGCCAATTTCTAGTGTCTTCTGGTTATAGAACCATCTCGGAATTATGATTAGTTTGTAGAGGAAGTGGCTTTCAAGAATGTCCTTGATCTGAGAATATATGAAATCGAAAGCAGAGTGAGAAGGGAGTGGAAAAGAAGAATCAGTCATAAATGGCTTTGCTGTATGGCACCGGACATCAATCAACACTTGGGGCACTTAATGGTGCTTTATCTTTTAAATAAATGAAATATTGGACTACACCTTGAGTTGGATATCGATCGATCTAAGAATCTTGGATTTTGTGACCAACTCTACCAATCTACCATAGCTTCATACTGATGAATATGAGAATGCTGAAGTCTGCAAGGGCATTTATTTTTCACAAATAATATTAATCAACAGCACATATATCAAATGTGCTATTAATTAATCAAATGTGCGAAGTGTACATGTCAATATTTATTGAGAACTGTCATTGTAGCTGTCATGGTGTGTAAAATGTTGATCTTCTTCCTAATTCTTTAGTTTAAATGCAAATGATGTTGAGATGAAGTGGGATGGCATAGGGGGAGGAGGGGGAAGGTGGGAGCTTTCTTACTCTAAATTTGATTTTGTCTCCATCGAGATAATGTCATCTGTCTATTGCCACATCAATTATATGAAGGATCATCAAAAATATGGATATTATATGCCAAAAATATAAAAATATAAAAAATAACCAAAAATATTATATGGATCGAGGACAATAAATTCTGCAAAGAAAAAAATTTAACTACTTTAACAAACCAAAATACATGTGATTTACACATTTTCCGTTTCAGGGTAGATGGGAGTATTAGAAGACACGAGTGAGGTACCCGTGCCACGCACGGGTGGGAGGCCAGAAGCAAACAGGCAATGCAGAAACGGCGAATGCTAAAGCATGAAACCAATAAATTCCACATTCCTGTAGCACCTTCAGGCGCACGTCAGACATGGACAGCAAGTTCGTGAAGGACTTCCATGAAAAACGTACCCGTTCGCAAACAAACGGGTGCGTTCACGTATAGAAACATCGATCATGGGTTCGTGGCGAATCTGCATATGGCGATCCGCGAATTTCAAGTTTATAAAGTAGAAACCATCACGGCATTCCGTCATTCACTTGAAGTTGATATCTCTTTTTTCATTCCAAACAGCATAACTCCAATCAAAAAATAAATAGCATTAATATAAAAAATAAGCTTTTAACAACATTCGTGACACAAACAAATATTTAAATCCTGGTGTGAAGTTCCGTACGGTTGGGTGAACACAATTACGAATTCAAAATCATAATTGTATTCACTCGATTCCAATCATCAATTGATACTTTAACAAAATACTGTTTTAAATGATGGTTGTGTTGGGATATTATCAAACCCGCTCATTGCCAAAATCTGTCCACTTCTGGATTCGCTGCAGGTTCGTAATTCTCATCAAAATCTAAACAGTATTTGTAGAATTTCAATAAAAGCCACATCACTGTTCATATCGGTCAATATTATTCCATTGTGTTTGGAAAAACTAGAAAATTGGAAAAACAATATAGCCTATTTTACACCAGGGGATCCCAGGATTACCCACCCAAAATATCGTTGCGATCGGTTCAGCCGTTTTTGCGGTACCTGGCAACGGACGGACAGACATTTGGTGAATTATAGTAAGATGTGCTGTCACATGTAAAAGTAAATGTTACTTATTGGATGGTAGAAATGCAAGTGGAACGTGCAAGAACATCCCATTTAGTTCTGCCTAGCCATTGCCATTAGCAATTAAGGTGTGGTGTAAATGGGCCGTTTGTGGACACTAAATCAAGTAGATGTTTCTGAGGGAAGAGAGAATGCACAACGACAATCAAATTTCCAGCAGTTACTGTTCCAAGTGATATGACATCCCCACACCAATTTCCTCCCTCCTTTACCTGCCACCTCCGGGACTTCCCTATCCGCCCATTTCTTTCCCTATCACCCACAATCTGCCCAGCTCCAAAAACTGCTGCACTGCAAGTTGAAGTTCATTTCCAAATGGGATTAAAATCATGACAAAAGCAAAAAATAAACTAGAACGGCACTCGGTAGAGCTCATACCTCCGCCAGGCTGAACAGTTTATGATTTGTATCCCACTGATAGGCCGGATCTGGATTCGGACCTGAACCAAAATCGAATCTTCTTGTTCTTGTCACCAAACCAACTCATCCCCCTAGTTTATTCATAACTCGTCCATAACTTTTTTAAATATTATGTTATATATCTCTTTTCGCCCGAACTCCCAATGGTGAAGAATCACTTAAAAAATTATATAATTCTCGTATCCGAATCCAAATTCAGATCTTCACCAAAATCGAATCAATTATTCCTTGTCACACTCCCAACCTGTCCACCAAGTTTTGTCATAATCAGTCCATAACTTTTTGCAATATCCTGCTATGTATCGGTTTTAGGCCCATCACTCAATGGTGAAAAATAACTTTAAAATTCTCTGATATGGATCCGGATTCAAATCTTCAACAAAACCGAATCATTTCTTCCTTGTCACATGTGCAACCTGTCCACTAAGTTTCGTCCAAATCTGTCAACAACTTTTTAAGATATCCTACTATGTATCGTTTTTGGCCCCATCTCCCAATGGTGAAGAATCTTTAAAAAATTCTAGTAGCCGGATCCGAATCCGGATCTTACCCGAAATCGAATCATTTAGTCCTTCTCACATACACTACCTCTCCGCTAAATTAAGTCTAAATCCGTCCACAACTTTTTGAGATTTCCTGTTCACAGACAAACAGACAGACAGACAGACTAAAAATCACTCATAGAGTGACACTTGGCAAAACAGAACAAAGTAGCATGGCACTCAGTACAGCATCCTTCATCAAAAATAATTAGTGGTTGAATTCAGTGACCTGATTATGCAAATCATCTTCAAAGTTTAAGTTAATCGGTTTAAAATTGACAATCTTAGAAATGTGGCCTATGTTGATCTTTTGGCCGATGTTGACCTCAAAAATAGTTGGTTTCAGTAAGCTGATATGTAAATCCTTTTCAAATTTCAAGTGAATCGGATGAAAATTGAGGATTTTAGAAATTCGAAAAACAGTGGTTGACCTTTGGCCTATGTTGACCTTTTGGCCTACGCTGATCTCAAAATAGTTGGTGGTTGAATTCATTTAGCCGATATGTAAATCCCATTCAAATTTCAAGTGAATCGGATGAAAATTGAGGATTTTAGAAATTCAAAAAAAGTGGTTGACCTTTGGCCTATGTTGACCTTTTGGCCCACGCTGATCTCAAAAATAGTTGGTGGTTAAATTCAGTTAGCCGATATGTAAATCCTATTTAAATTTCAAGTCAATCGGATGAAAATTGAGGATTTTAGAAATTTGAAAAAAAGTGGTTGACCTTTGGCCTATGTTGACTTTTTGGCCTACGCTGATCTCAAAATAGTTGGTGGTTGAATTCATTTAGCCGATATGTAAATCCCATTCAATTTTCAAGTGAATCGGATGAGAATTGAGGAGTTTAGAAATTCAAAAAAAGTGGTTGACCTTTGGCCTATGTTGACCTTTTGGCCCACGCTGATCTCAAAAATAGTTGGTGCTTAAATTCAGTTAGCCGATATGTAAATCCTATTCAAATTTCAAGTCAATCGGATGAAAATTGAGGATTTTAGAAATGTGAAAAAAAGTGGTTGACCTTTGGCCTATGTTGATCTTTTGGCCCACGCTGATCTCAAAAATAGTTGGTGGTTAAATTCAGTTAGCCGATATGTAAATCCTATTCAAATTTCAAGTCATTCGGATGAAAATTGAGGATTTTAGAAATTTGAAAAAAAGTGGTTGACCTTTGGCCTATGTTGACTTTTTGGCCTACGCTGATCTCAAGATAGTTGGTGGTTGAATTCATTTAGCCGATATGTAAATCCCATTCAAATTTCAAGTGAATCGGATGAAAATTGAGGATTTTAGAAATTCAAAAAAGGTGGTTGACCTTTGGCCGATGTTGACCTTTTGGCCCACGGTGATCTCAAAAATAGTTGGTGCTTAAATTCAGTTAGCCGATATGTAAATCCTATTCAAATTTCAAGTCAATCGGATGAAAATTGCAGATTTTAGAAATTTGAAAAAAAGTGGTTGACCTTTGGCCTACGTTGATCTTTTGACCTTTTGACCTCAAAAATATATAGGATTTTGTCGAACTACGTACTCTACCATTTGGTGAAGTTTTGTGAAGATCGGTTAAAAACTGTGACCTGTAGGCAAGTATAAGTGAGCAAACACACACACACACACACACACACACACACACACACACACACACACACACACACACACACACACACACACACACACACACACACACACACACACACACACACACACACAAACAAACAAACAAACCGGAGTGATCAACATACTTGCAAAAAAAAAAAATTTGGCCAAGTAGCAAACAGACAGTAGTGAAAACAACCTCCATCCACCTACGGTGGCGGAGGTAAAAAATATATTTCAAAGAAAACCTTTCACTATACATAAATGAGTGCAGGATATGCAGGACAAAGAGAAAGGAAGCAAAGACTAATGAAATACATTTAATGAATGCATAGATATGACTGGTTATCAATCATCATTTTGGTCATCAGGTGTGGCTGTGCTATCGATAGTGGCCTCACAAATCATGTTAGAAATGTGCATTTCGGCCAGGGTACGGACACACAATGACCTACTGTTGCGAAAGCCACTGTGAGATATTTCATGTCCAGCATTGCTGGAAGACAGGACAACAAAAGCAATCGGTCTGAAAGAGCACGAGGAAAACCGAGCAGCGACAATGACAATTAGCTAACAAGCTCCAAAAACGTCACCACATCAGATCAGGTGAATGAGGAAGGAAGCAAAGACAGCAAAGATTAATCAGTTTGACAGCAGATGAGAAAAACCGAGCGCTGGAAATTAGCCGACTAACTGGCTTCCAGAACATCAACACCTTGTCGCCATCTCTGAAAGGAATAAGTGCCTCAATTCAAGAAACTATTCTAAACAGAGGAATCTTTTTGTTTTTTTTTATCTGGAAAGTTCACGCCATGGAGTTTTCATTGTTGCTCTATTGAGATTTCCTTATTACCCTTCCAGGGCAGCCATCTTGCATGTGGGTATGTTAGCTTAACTGTCAACTTCTACAAATAATTGTATAACAATATTAGGTCCAGTAGCTTCCATAAGTTTTTTTTCCAGGAACTGGGGATAAAGAGATCTTCTGATAATGTATTTAGCAGGTAGAGGAGTCCGGAAGGATAGATAAGCCCGCAAAGTGTAATAAACTGCAAACAGGGCATGTTGTCCAGATGGACAACTGAAGATTTGGGTATCGTCACCCTTGCTCTTCCTTGAAGGAACAGTAGATCCTATTGTAACCCTACAACAAACCCAAGGCCGGAAATGTGTCTCAGGTAATGCGGAACCGGCACTATTTTGGGGACGTCGATTGTGGGATCTTTATCGTCCACAGGCTAAATGCAGATGAGGGAGTCAGGTTTACCTCCGCCACTTGGAGGACATCAGTACTGTAACAAAAATAATTATCACTACAAACTGAGCTATCCTGCTTCCTGACTGTACATCATATGTAGGAGATGCTCAAGCAAAATGCTATTTCGCCCTAACCCTAACCCTAACCCTAACCCTAACCGAAAAAAGAAATATAGCAGAGTATATTATTGACCATAATGGAGTACTCCCACTCATCACACATTGTAAATATACGCAATCTCAATACCTGCAAGTCCCACACACTCATTTTGTCTCATAATTTAAAGACTACCTGGATAACTTCCCCGTTTGCTTCTGCAATCGAGCTCTAATAGAGGTGGTCTTTTGGGATCTCTTTTGACCAAATATCTGCCATAATCAGCTTTTCTGGACCAATCATGGGAAACAACATGAATTCTCTGAAGAGCTGTCGTTTGTTGACCATTTTCCAGCTCCTAACAATATACAAAGTTTTCATGCGCAGTGCCATGGAGTATCTGGACTTTCGAGCCAGATCTCTCATCGTGTCCCCGGAAGCAGTGGAATTCACGGCCCTGAAGGTAATTGGAGCCACTAAGCAGGAAGCTGAGGTGCATGGCCCCTTCTCTTATACTGCAGACAGGTTTTGGCCTCGCAATTTTCTTCCACCTCGTATCTGGTTTTGCCTGACTTACCCTCATCATTCATCCCTCTTGAACCCAACCCGGTCTTGGCATCTCCTGACATCCCCTATTCATATTACTTATCTCATTTCTCACTGACTCTCCTCTATAGCTCCCCCACAATTTTCTACATTCACCATATTCGTCAGCCTTTCCTGTCTGCTCACATACCCCTCGACTTCCTATCCCCTTTGTTCCTCTGGCGCCTCTATATTCCTGAATTATTAGGTTGCCTGTTTGTTCCTTGTCCAATTACCTATTCCTTGCTTGCCAGTTCCCCCTGTACGTGCTGCAATATCACCGCATATGTTGTCAGCTATTCCATGATCTGTAATCTCTCTCACAAAAGAGGTTAAAGTTTGATGGCCAGGTATGTTGTTTGAAATCCCATGCCCATGCTCTATGCTCTACAAATAGTCGTAAAGCACTTTTGAATGATGGATCGTGGTCCAGGTGTCTTGGAATTATTATCCATCACTGATGCGATTTTTGGAAGCACAACAGCACTTGGCTAGCAATGATGCTCAGTCCCAGAATGCAATGTAGCCCTTTAGAGGATATGCATCAGTGCCCAGTCCATACAATGAGAACATTTGGCAAAACATTACTCCCCTTCCAGCGCAGACGCAGACGTGTTGTGCAACCTCACGAGGTTTCTGCCAAACTATTATCCTTTCAATTCCCACCTGTACCTACAAAACTGCATCCCAGGACTCGAATGAACATCTGACATTTTTCCATTGGCCTAAAGATCAATGATGGTGCTTTTTGCACCACTGTATATGGTCAAGGATATACAATTACGACATTTGGTCCATCATGTCTCTGGCTTATTCACATATCAGTCACATAATCTATCTATGTACTTATCGTCTACACACTATCCCAAAAGCCTGGTGTTGGCTTAACGGTTAGGGTGCTGGCTTGGGATCCTGAGTTTGAATCCCGGTCGTTCAATTAACGTCAGGGGGGGGGGGGGGGGGGTGACCAAGCCTGTCATCAACTCAGGTCGGCAAATTGAGTACCAGCTCTCTGGTAATTGGGGGCAATGCAGAAAAATGATGCAACCAGCAGCCACAGGCTGCATATGCAACAACAACATACTATCCCAATTAACTGAGAGCTTGACCCCCAGACTACAACAACAATGGAGGTCTCCCATCCAAATACCAGCTGATCTCCACTCTAGGTTTCATGAACTTCACTGGTACTTGCCTGACATCCTAACGAGTCTCCATCCTTATTCATCACACCATGGAGTTCAGCCTAATGTCTCCCTGATTGTCTTTTACAACACACAATCAGTCAGAGGATTTTCTTCTCTCTTGGGGTGAATTTGGATGGTTGGCCAAATCGATGGGTGAGTTTTTTTTTTTTTTCGTTGTCTGTAGTCTTCCACTTCGTGATTATGTGTCCCACAGTTCATTTAGCGACAATCATGTCGAGAAGAGGAAGGATTCCCTGATTGGAGATGCCAATTTGCTCTCACAGTCCATTAATTATCATTCCTGATCTTCTTCTTCTGAGACATGACGCTATGAAACGGAGTCATGTGGGGTCTCTTGACCATTTACACTCTGTCTGTTAATGACATTCACAGGTATGCAAATCATATGCAAGTGTGAGCAATCATTACAAATGGAAAGTCATGTCATGTGACTTTTGGGATTTCTTTTTAATCTTCCACTTTTTTTCCTCTCTTGTCTTTTCCTTTCCTGCTTTCCTGTATGTATGTATGTATGTATGTATGTATGTATGTATGTATGTATACGTTGATGCACCGTGCTCTTTACAGTGTTGGTGCTACCAAAGCAGTTTATTGGCAAGGGTTGTACTGGGTGGTTTGCCATTGCCTTCCCAGCATTGTTTGTCCGTGCGCTTTCCTTTTAAATGCTGAACATCAAGCAAGGAAGCAGCACATACCATTTCTAGAGTCTTTGGGTTTTAAACCCAAATATAACATACTCGGGTTTTAAACATGGGTTTTAGATTTTAAAATTTTAATTTTAATTTTAATTTTTTAAAATTATTTTAAATAAAAAAATTAATATCTATCTATAATTCCAGTAATCTCTGTGTGTATGTATGTATGTATGTATGTATGTATGTATGTATGTATGTATGTCTGTGACCGCTGTTTCTCGACAACCACGGGTCCGATATACTTTAAACTTGCCAGGTATATTGCTGGGGACCCGAGGATGTGCCTTTTCAAGGTTTCATATTAATCGGACAAGTAGTTACCGAGCTATGTCCAAAAAACGATTCAACCAATCAGAGAGCAGCGAGCTATCACGTGTGCCGAACGTGGCGAACAGACTCTGCCTCGGACGGCACATTTGAGAGCGTATTCATTTATTTCACGTTGGAAAACTATGTTGCCGTTAAACTATGTTTTAAAACTAAATAAAACTAATTTGCGATTCATCGTAACTGCGATTTGCGACCTTCCGGACAGTGAAGACTTCACTTCCGGCAGCCAATCACAGAACGCGTTGTTGCGAGCCGAGCCGAGCGCGTGCGCCATTACGGTTCGTAATTAGATTTCTTCCGGAGAAAATAATAATTTCTCGATTTCTTATGCGCATTATTTCTCCCAGAGCGAAGGGCGGAAGCGAAGAGCGTTGTTTTTTTTGTTTACGGGCGTACGGGCGTACGGGCGGGGTAGAGCGTACGGGTAGCGTTTTTTTTTTTTTTTGGCAAGGAACGGGCACCCACGTACGGGCATGCCCTAGTATTTTAAATTTGTAAATTTTAATTTTAAACATAAGATTTTAAACATAGGTTTTAAACATACTCGGCCGCGTTTTAAACCACTAACCTCCCAGACTGAGTGGACGCTCCAACCCCTTACCCTACAGTCAGGTTGTGTGTATGTAACGATTATTCATTTCACTTAATTTTGCCTCATTCTGTTCTTTGCTATTTATTACTGTGGCAGCACTATACTGCAGCTTCTAGAAGTTGTTTGTGAAAGTCAATCCACTTTTGTCATTATACTGTATGTTGTTACCCTTCGCTCACGAAGTGAAAAGCAGGGTTAGGCATTTGGGTGCGTACGTGCGTTCGTGTGGCGTGTCTACATTTTAAAAATTCATTTTCTCAGCAACCGTTGGTCCGATTGACACGAAATTTTACCATAGGAGTGCCTCCGCCAGTATAATTTTTGTATTCATAATTATGATGTCATAGGGCACGTGGTACGGACGCCATCTTGGAAAAACGATACACCTCTTTATCTTCCAAACTGCTCAATGAAAAAAGTTGAAACAAGGCTCATTGTCAATAACTCCCAATGGGGAATAAGATATGTTGATGAAGATGTCATCGGTGCTTTCATTATGACGTCAAAATTCAACAAGTCCAATACTTGATCTGATCAGTATGAAAAAAAAAATCTTCCTCTACAACTGTTCCGCATGCTCTTCATATATGCCTTGCCATTTACCCTCCCCCTTCACTCCTCAACCACGCCCACCCACTCCCCTCCCCCTCGGCTCCCCCTCCCTCTCCTCTCCCCCTCCCTCTCCTCTCCCCCTTGGCTATCCCTGCCTCTCCTCTCCCCCTTGGCTCTCCCTGCCTCTCCTCTCCCCCTTGGCTCTCCCTCCCTCTCTCACAAACTCACAAAGGGACACAAACGTTGGACCTTAGGAGCAACTGTATAATTTTTTGAATGACAATTATGACGTCATAGGTCACATGGTACAGGCACCATCATGGAAAAATCGAAAACGTTGCACCTCTATATCTCCGAAACGGCTCAATGGAAAAAATAGAAATGTGGCTCATTGTCAAGCACTCCCCATGGGGCATAAGGTATGTTACTGATGATGTCATCGGTGCCTTAATGATGACGTTATAATTTGACAATTGATGGTGTCTCATCTCCCATCATCATCATCACCATCACCATCATCATCATCAAACTCCCATCATCCCATCAGGATGAATTATTTTTTTCTCTGAAACTGTTTATCTGATGGACACAAAATTTTCACCGTAGGAGCGCTTCCTCCTGTAGAATATTTTAATGATAATTATGACGACATAGGTCACTCGGTACAGGCGACACCTTGGAAAAACCGAAAAACGTTGCACCTCTATATCCAAAACCACTCCATGGGAAAAATTGAAACGTGGCTCATTGTAAAGAACTCCACATGGGGAATAAGTGTCATTAACGATGACGTCATTGGTGCCTAAATTATGACGTCACAATTCGACATGGACAACCTTTAGTCTGATCAGTTTGAAACTTATTGAGCGTGATCTACGCAACCATTACATTGGAGAGTATAAATTTATGATGTAATCGCTCACGTGGTCCAGCAGCCATATTGGATGAAATAAAAAAAACCGTAAAAAACAGAAGAGTTGGTTTTATTTCTGCTTGTTATTCTTTTCTATCCTATGTATATAGCATAAAGTCAGATCCATTGGGACATCCCCTCCAGAAACCATTATTGGGCAATGAAATGAAGTTACTGACACATTTATATTTCATTTGGCCAAGAATATCTACTGGAGGGGTTGTCCCAAATAACCCCAGCTTCATTTATGTTGCTTCACAAGGAATATTTTGTATAACTAAATAATTGATTCATTAGTAATTCATTCAACATATGGAAAGTGTTGCATTGTGTCAGAATTGTGCTCAAGAACTATCAATATATAGCATACAAGGAAAACGGTGCGTTTCTTTACCCACTATCGTAATCAAATCCATTCATTTTCATATCTGCCCTTTACCCCTTCACTCCATCTGAACGTAAATCAGGTAGATGACTCATTGATGGAAAAACCGCAATCACCAAGACAATTTTAAGACTTGCCAGTTTATTGGACAACCTGCAGCTTAGCTCCCCTCGGGAGGGTTTCGATGAAATCGGACTTCGGGCCTACAGCATTGAGATTGCAAGGAAGGCCCTCTGACTGCTGAGACAATGCATCTTCCTCTTTCATTTAACTCACAATTTTCTATTATTTATTTTTCTCATTCCCTCAATTGATCGCTTGTTCTCTTATTTGCAGCAAGGCTTCCGATTGCAGATTTGTAGGCAGTGTCTGTTCAAAGTTAGTTTGTGATGTCGTCGTCATTGCTGTTGCACTTTTCAAGCATAAATCGTGGCAATTTAACAGTAGAAAGGAAGGGAACAATGTGCATGTTCCTCCATGCCAAATAACCATTTCGACACTAGAAAACTCTCAGACTGATGGTGTAGAGGGCAATTTTAAATGAAAAATGCTCAATATTTTCCGAACAAAAGCAATGTGGAGGATGAATATCTTTCCCAGTCAGAGAACCACCTTTAGAGGCCATTTTTCCCCGCAGAGCAGGGGGTTGTCCTTTTTTCGGGCACCTTGGTCCCCTTTTTTGAAGCAATGCTTTATGGCCGGATGACCTTCCTGCCGCAAACCCTGTTAGTCGCCTCTTGAGACACGCAGGGAATTACCAGAGAGCTGGTACTCAATTTGCCGACCTCGGAAGGATGACAGGCTGAGTCAACCCCCCTGGCGTTAATTCAGCGATCGAGCGGGATTCGAACCCAGGATCCTCAGATCCCAAGCCGGCACCCGAACCGCTAAGCCAACACCAGGCTTTTCTTTCCCGGTCAGAGGAAGTCAGATATTACCTGCTAGAACATGTACTTCCTGTAGTATGAAACATTAGTAGGTATTGTTCCTAACTCCTGAAATTATCCTTATTCCAGGGAAGTTGCAAGGTGTTTGGAAATGTTTTTTTTTTTGACATTTTCAAGAAGTTTCTCAATGTATACGATGAAAGTTCGATTGATGCATAGTGTACGTTGTTAGTTGTTTTTTTAATTGATGTGACATGTTTCCAATACAAATGAAACCCAAAACATAAAAGCCTCTAATTCAGACGGCTATCCGCTTCTGGTCAACACTTCATTTTGCAAGCCGGACAGTTTTGGGATTAAAGCCGGTGATCCACCTCGTTATCAGTTTGTTGACAGTCAGCACAGAATCAACACCGACTTCCACAACAGGCGTAATTCCTTTCGGCGCTTCCAAATCCCTTAGTCCTTCTGCACCATCAGGATGTGTCGAGTGATGTTGAGTGGGTAGTTCTGTGGTTATTTCAGTCACTTAAATGCCTTCTCCTTCTTCCGTGAACCCCCGGACTATAAATTTTCTTTCACCCCTAGATCCGACATCCATCCGTACTCTTTCCATGCACCTAAAACCTTCCTGGGCACACCCCAGTTACAGCCTGAGTTTTCAACTCATTCCGCCCAGCTGTTCAGGAGTGCATGGAAGTCAAACAAACAAACACACCCACAAGCAGCCACTTCTCGGATCGCAGTATGATTATACTGCTGCACACACATATGCATCATTCATCTGTCCCCCTCTATTTGCAAATGACATTTGACATTGCGCACCGAAATGGCCTACCTGAGAGCCTTCCTTCTGCCAGAAGACGGCAGGTTGGGGATTCCCTGTTGTCTTGCACAGAAAATTGGCTGTCTGCCCTTGCGCCACAATCTGGTCTCGTGGGCGCATCACAAACTGTGGAGGAGCTGGGGCCCAATAAATCAGTTATAATTTATATCAGCATTATATGCACATTTTTTTTCACATCGATTTTTACATAATCCTTTCGAAGTTGACAACTATTGTGTACCCCACTCCCTGTGTCGTACATTCTTTACCTTGTCACATCATCCGAACCACAGAAATTTTGAATTAATCGAGACTTTTTAATGATCTATCAGCTCGTCCTTTGCATGATCGGTAACTGCTTCCACTGATTATTGATTTGCCGTATACTAAATGCGAGTCGCAGCAACTGAATTTTTAATTGTCTTTCTTTACCCATGCTTCCTTTTCTGCTTATATATTTCCCTCTGTTTCCAGGTGTTGCATCAAACCCTGGACTATGTGAAGCAGCCAGTTACAGGTATGCCTAAGTTGCCTCACCAATCCCTTGCACGACCAGGCATAGGCGGCAAAGTGGAGCCTCCGTATCAACCTCCAACTTCAACTCTAATTGCCTGAACATCACCATGTAATTAATGAGTCACGGTAAAATGACCTCCTGATTAACTCACGTGCTCAAGATACATGCTTGAAGCACATATGAAAGATACACATTCTCAGGGTCCATTTTCCTGGCCCTTCGAGGGGGAAAATGACGAAATGAATTTCATTTCGTGCGCAAAATAATAATAATAATAATAATAATGCTGCTCGTTCCATCCCATTAAATCTCCTCCATTTGCATATTACTTTGGCATCCTACACATAATTCTGTAGAGTAATTTGTATCAATCTATCAGAAACATTAGAAAAATGAATTTTGCCATCTCACTTTACACTTCCATGTCTCCTTGAGACAGGTTATATCAAAATGGCACTCGGGTGAAAGGATTACCCATCATAAGGAATGGGTTCAGAGAATTAACTATCTCAAGCTCAATGATCAGTGATGGCCGAGTCATCCCTAAAGTGATGTCTTAAGGTGAGAATTGGACAGGGAGCAAAGACAAATATTAGTAGAAGTTTTCAGATGGGATCATGGATGTTGAAGCTATATATTCTCCTGGGAGACCTGGGCATTTCAGAGGTGAATGTGGCAGCAATTTATTTTTCTTGAGCCAATTCACTCACACGTGTTCATCATTTATATCTGTCTTTAGGTACAGGTGTACAGCTCGGCAAAGAAGTAATACGGTTGCCCGAGGATGATGCTGTGATGGAGGTGTGAGCATTCATATTAGTCAGTGAATGGAGCTAATGATGGGCATGCACATGACCCAAGATGCATACATGAAGATGATGATGGTAAAAATAAACTGGGGTAAATAAAATGGCCACTTACCATGTGGAGAGGCTGGGTGAAAAACAACAAAAGAACACAAAGGAAACACACAACAAACAAACAAGAAACACAAGCAAAGTAAAATGAGGAAACAAAGAGTGACCAGTTGAAATGCAACTAAAATGAAGAATTTCACTATGTGTGGGTGTTCAAATGGTGGAAGGTTGTCTCGTGTACCATGGACAACCAGAGAAGCTGATGATTCAGTCTTGCCCACACGGTTCTCCGCCACACAAGTGTAAGTACCCTCATCCGATCCACGAACCGAATGTAGCCTCAGAGTGAGGCCATTCTTAATTTCGTACCTGCAGACATCGACAGCACAATGTGTCAGAGTTCCGGCGAATGCCCCCCTTCCCAGCTAGGAAGGGGGAGGATGAGGGGCCGAGGGGGAGGTTAAAGCCTTCAGACAATAATCATAGCAGTCAATGGACAAAACCTTTTTGGAAAACTCTTTTCATGGTCCAATTCAAAAACATCACAGCCATCTTCTTCCATCTCCATGACCCATTGCATTCTAATGCGTTTCATGACAACATGCAACAAGGAACGCCACAGAAGACAAGCGAACCCCTCATGGTGTTTCGTTTTATTCCATTATGCTCATGTCACTACCACTCTTTTAAATGACAAAACATTTCCACACGACACAAATGGATGCCTGTAATTTCACCAGCCGGCAGTAATTTCAGCATTCTATAGTTTAGGGCCATTTGGGAGAAAGATAGCATCCCCCTCTTTGCTTCATGTGACACAAGGTTCAATGTCCCAGGCCAAGGTGGGACATTGTTTTCATACGTTGGCAACCTTTGGAGAAGCCCTCTCATCTCACTCTCCCTGCTGTGATCCACAAGTTCCCAAATCAGATTCCGAAGCTTTCCACTCACTCATCCACGTTGCCCTGGCCATTTGTATTTCAATATCCATGAAAAGCAATGCTGGCATACAACTCCCTCACGCACAGCCCCCACCTCTCTTCACATGCAGCCCCCTCTGACCTTGACACAAGGAAAATATTTAGGGCAACAGACATTATTGCAAGAGTATAATTCCACCATGCCTGGCTGAACCTTCAGGTGTGATCCAATAAGTTAAAACACGCAGTATAGGTGTCATCTCTGATGTTGACTTATATGACACCATGTTTTCACCGAAAGGAACATTTAAGATAGTTCTGGAACTTTTAGAGCTAAACTATTGGACAGATAACTTTTGCATGCTGTGTGCAGCAAAATCAATATTGCTGGATGATACCATGTATAATGTCCACTAATTGTACTGATTTGGCTGAGCTTTTGTTTTCAGGCCTGGAACACATTAGATGCTTTATTCTTAGTCGAAGTAATCAATGGCTTTAAAAGGTCACTGGCTGATGGGTGAAAATGGTGAAGGCACACAATAAAACAACGAAAACAATAAGGTGTGCTCACGGTACAATGGGGACTGAGCACCAGGAATTTCACCTTTGGGTAAAAAGGTAACATACTGCAAAGTGGTGGGAGTGGGACACATCCAGCAAGGGGACTAACAAACAGGAAAAGCAGATGGAGAGAGGATGAGATTGAAAGACAGTAACCTGCTAGTAACATGGTAGGGTAAGGTAGTGTCAATGGAGCTATACAGAATTGCGGGTAGAGTGGGGTGTGGAGGCACGAGATGATGCTGTGCTGTCTGCTTGAAGCTGTGGAGGAAATAATGCGATTGGACAGTCATGGTTCATCTACTCGTAATTCTCCCACTGACAGTTGCAAAAACTTCCAGGAAATTCCACCAATAGGGGAAGAGAAGAACAAAATAGTGGAGATCTGCAGCAATCTTGGATTTTGGAGTTTAACCAGGAGGGGTTATTGGAAGAAAGCATGGATTCTGGAGGAGATGAGGAGGGTCGGACGGCTGAGACAGCAGAGGGAGGTAGACCAGAGGAGAGGTGGTAAAACAACAACAACAACAAAAAAACAGGCAGGGCACCAAGATCATGGTGGAAGTGTTTGTGTTTTGGCATCATGGTGGAAGATACCAACGATGTTGAGAGGTTTAAATTCCACAGAATTCAGAAGAGATAGATGTAATGCTGGAGTGCCAGCCCACAGGGGAGAGCAGAACTCACCACCATCTCTTATCTTCCCCCATCCAAAACCTTGATCTTTTCTACCCCTGTTAATTCACCCCAGATCCACTTTTCTGAAATACCGACTTCTTTCCTGGAAGTCCTAGCTGTGTCCATGTGTTTTTTTTTTACCTCTTCCATCCCCCACGCCCCCTTCCCATGCCCCCTTGCCACGCCTCCTCCCCCCCAAGCCTTCTCCCTCCCACAGATCTTCCGATGTCCCTGCTCTCAAATGTTGAACTTGTGTGCTTCCTCCTCTCTCCCCATCTTGTCTCCCACTCCCTTTATTTTGTCTTATGTGTCCGGTTTTTTTTGTCATTAATGTTAGCTCTTACACGAGCCTCGATCTTGTATACAAAAAACAAACAAAAAAAAAACGCCATGAAGGTATGGACGAAGGCCTTTTAGCCTGTGGTTAGTTTGGATTTGCTGTGCTATTTTCATCTGATTGTTCTTCTATGAACCAATCACCCATGTTAATAATAACATTAAGACTTCCCATACAAAGAACTATGACACAGGCAGAGGCAATTGGGCCCATCAATAGTCCACATTATTATTACCAACCTATGCTTTTTGGCCATGATCTATACTTTTAAAATGATGAGCATCAAGCATGGGAGCAGCACGTACCATTTTTAGTCTTTGGTATGATTGGGCCAGGGGTAGAACCCCCGACCTTCCAGACACAGAGCAGACGCTCTAATGATTATAACACAGAGTCTGGTTATAATTACATGTTTAGTTTCATTTTTCTGTTTGCTTTTACCTGTTTGGAAATATTACTAACAGTTTCACCATAATAAGAGTGCTACAAACAGTGCAGATGTCATTTTGTCTTTTCACATAATGGACTTCTTTGCAGAAGCAATCTCAATGTAGCCGCAAAAGAAAGCAATTTGTTGGGTAAATACAAATAAGAGCATAGATTATCAGGTTCAATCCAATTTTTGTAAATAAAAAAGGAATCAAAAGTAAATTTGATTACAGAAAAATTATGGGATGATAGTATTTGGGGTCAAAGGCAGAGCGGTAACGGAAGAAAATGAAGACATGTGTGGAGCAGCCAGGTCTCACCTGCCCTTGGGTAATTCTTCATCATCTTTGTACCAACTTACAGTTGGTGGTGGATCACCGATCACCTCACAATGAAACTCGGCCTCAGATGCAGCAAGTGCCACGAGATTGGATGGCCGCTTCAAAATCTTTGGCCGCTCTGCCAACACATGTAACGACATATGTAACTCTGCCAACACATGTAACTCTGCCAACTCATGCAACGACACATGTAACTCTGCCAACACACAACACATGTAACTATGCCAACACACACCACAACACATGCAACTCTGCCAACACATGCAATACCACATGTAACTCTGCCAACACATGCAATGACATATGTAACTCAGCCAACACATGCAATGACACATGTAATTGCCAACACAAGCAATGACACATGCAACTGTCAACACATGCAATGACATATGTAACTCAGCCAACACATGCAATGAGACATGTAACTGCCAACACATGCAACAACACGTTACTCTACCAACACAGGCAATGACATATATAACTCTGCAACACATACAACAACATATGTAACTCTACCAATACATGCAACAACACATAACTTTGCCAACACATGAAACAACACATGTAACTCTACCAACACATGCAGCAACATGTTACTTTGCCAGCACAAGCAATGACACAGGTAACTCTAACTCTGCCAATAAATGCATCAACACATAACTTTGCCAACACATGAAACAACACATGTAACTCTGCCAACACATGAAAGAACACATGTAACTCTGCCAACACATGCAGCAACATATTACTCTACCAGCACAAGCAACGACACATGTAACTCTGCAACACATGAAACAACACATGTAACTCTGCCAACACATGAAAGAACACATGTAACTCTGCCAACACATGCAGCAACATATTACTCTACCAGCACAAGCAACGACACATGTAACTCTGCAACACATGCAACAACACATGTAACTCTGCCAACATATTGTTGTGGTTTTGGGAAACCACTAAAAAGTAATGGAAACCACCATACAGGTCCCATAGAATAGTTATTTCATAGCAGACCATTATCTTAGCCCTTCCCCTTATTTTGGGTTAGTATGTCATGTGTTGGGGAAAGGAAAGACAAGTCCTCCTCTCATAGGGGATATGCACCAATCAGGGCCTGAGTTCCTTCGAGAGAGCTAGTGGGGCGGAGTGACGGGCTCCATAAATCGGGAGCCAGGACACCCTCGAATACCCGCGGTGAGGGTGGACAAAAGGCCATTCTACACGTGCTTTGCTCTCTTTCACATTGGACCTTGTTGGGTGCACATTATTTGGATACACTCTCTCTTTTGCATTGGACCTTGTTGGACTCTTTTTCTTTCTTTCTCTCTTTCTCTTTCTCTTTCTCTTTCTCTTTCTCTTTCTCTTTCTCTTTCTCTTCTCTCTCTCTCTCTCTCTCTCTCTCTCTCTCTCTCTCTCTCTCTCTCTGTCTCTCTCTCTCTCTCTCTCTCTCTCTCTGGACCTTGTTGGATGCACAGACATGTTTGGATACTCTCTTTTTTGCATTGAACCTTGTTGTATGCACCCGTGTTTGGATTCACTCTTCGCTTTGGACTTTGTTCATTCAGCACCTGTTTGCTTCTCTCTTGGCTTGGGACATCGTGCATTCAACACTTTTTTTTGGCATTCCCCTCTTCGCTCTGGATACTGTAGGCCTCAGAACATGCCTGCATTATCCTCTTCGCCTTGGACTTTGCTTGATTTGCACGTATTCATTGCTCTCTGCTGACTGCCAGACACAGTCTTGGCACACGTGTGCACAACACTCACTTTCTGCATGTGGCCACAACGTACTCTTTACCCTGCACGTGATCACAACATGCTTACTCCATGTATCCCTGGCACTCTTCCCTGCATGGTTCCCGACGCACTCGCTCTGCCAAGTTCCCGACGTTCTTTACCTGCTCGTGTTGGGGACTGCCGTTTGCCGGCCATGCGCTCGTTGGTGAGGACGAGACAAAAGGCGTCGCAAGGAGAAGCATCTGGTAGGATCGTGACCGCTTCGCTAACAGGTTCCCAACGTTTATTTTTCCCTCCCCTCCACCGTGAATGTGTGCTGGGTGCCCTTGTTGTGTTTATTTGTTGTAATCGTGATAAGGCGTAGAATAAGCTAAGTTTCTGCTTCTTGTCTCTTTTTCTTTCCTATCAATAAGTTGCACTGTAAATACTTGTAAATAAATCGAATCGTTAAACGTTTCCTTTCTCTCTTTCCGTGAATGTTTTTTCTTCCATTGGTTCATCATTGTTTGCACCCAGAGTAGCAATCGGCTGTAACAAAATTAGCGTGAGCCCGGCGGGTACCAACGGTTGCTCGGCCGTCTAAATTTCCACCCAGGAACAAAAGAAAGTGGTACACCATCGGAGGGTACATATAGTATATTCCCCGATTGAAACCATCACGTGGTACAGGTAAGCGGAGTTAGACGATGGACCCTGCGATCACGCGACGGACCAATTGCCATTCATAGTTGCTGGTTCGCAACTTGCCAAAGTACGAAGTTATTCGTGTGCGGCAGCTGTAGGTCCGATAAGTTCGGGAGGGAATGGAGGCTAACCCCCTCATAGTAGACCCGATCCCTGGGCCGTAACAATATGCAACAACACATGTAACGACACATGTAACTTAGCCAGCCTTGTTGATTGTTGGCTGAGATGTTATCTACATACTATATGTACAAGAATGGTGGAATTTGGCCATCATAATATCCTCTATCTTTTTTTAGTATTATTCTCCAATCCTCTATCCTTACTTCCATCTCCTCCCAAACTTTTTCATCTTTTGGTCTCCAAATTTCGGACACAATAATGTTTTCAATTTTATCCTCCCAAATTAAATTTCCTTTCTCTCAATGTATTTCTCAATTCATCCCAAGCTTCTGCATCAAGGACATATAAATATGGAACATGAATGACGTGCAGCAAACAAGAAACAAGACAGCCCATCATTTTTGGCATTAATGCAGTTAGCAATTTATATTCCTGAGCAGATAATACATGCAATGACACAACATATTATATTTCATCTTTCCCTGACAAAAGAGAGCATATTAAAGCATGGATCAGCTTGCTACGCTCTCCTCACCACACGTCGACGCAGAGGCATGGGCTTGTTTTAAATGAGGATAATGATCTGATTGAACTTGAGTTGTTGTGTTGTCATGATTTCCACCAATCATAATACAAACATTTCTTTTGTACAAATTTATTTGGAATATTGGTGACATTATTTATTTGTATTTTATTTGTAATCAAAAAATGTCCAAGTGGTCTAAAGCTCTAAAGGGTCAAGGGTCCAAGTCTGTCTAATGTGTCTCACAAAGTAACAGGTCTTTGGGGTCTTAAAAGTCTTTGGAATCTTAGGGGTCTTTAGTGTCTTTTGGATATTTGGGGTATTCGTGGTCTTTAATGGTCTTTTGGCTATTTTGGGTCTTCAGGTCCTTTTAGGTCTTTGGGGTTTTCAGGTCCTTTTGGGTTGTTGGGGTCGTCAAGGGTCTTCAGGGTCTTTAGGGTCTTCAATGGTCTTCAGGATATTTTGGGTCTTTGGTGTCTTTGTGGTCTAAAGGGTCTTGTGGGACTTAAATGACATTCAAAAGTCTAAGGAGTTTCAGCAGTCTAAAGAATCAAAAGAAAATTTTAAGAAAGACGTTTTGGTCACAAATATACATACATAACCATATACGTTTGTTTGCTCCATTATAATAAGACTAGCATGGATCGGCGCATGAAGCTCACCTCACCACACGTTGCTGCAGAGACATAGGCATTTTTGACCATGCCTGCTTTCTCAGGGAGTGAGGGAAGAGGAAGGAATGGTGGGTGTGGGTTAGTGGGGGTGATGGTGGATTGGGCGTTGTGGGGGATAGGGGATTGGTGAATTGGGGATAGCGTGGATGGTGATGGGGGCGGGTGATGGTGAGGGAGGTCGGCCAAACTAATTTTGTGCTCTGACTGAATATATACTGTAAATCAGAAGTCAAAACCCAGAACGTACAAATATAAAGGAACTGAGCACAAATTTATATTTATTTTGAATTATCAGTTATAGTTGGAAGGGAAGGTCAATACAAATTGATCAAAAACTGGATGGGAAAGTCGAACTGCCAGCCTTACTGAGCAGATGTGCTCCCAATACACCACCTCCCTTAGACTTCTGGCCAGGTTTTTACGACGTATCTTTTATTTTGCCCATATCACGATCTACATTTCGATTAATCAAGTGAAAGTGACAAAAAAGTAGCGCTGATGAATGCAGATAAGTCACGAATGTGTTTCTTAGGTTAGCTTTAAATAGATAAATAACACAATGGAATTGTTTTTAAAAATTGAAGAAGAAGACCTTTTGGTCACAAATACACATAAATAACCACATACGTTTGCTCCATTATAATACGATGTTGCTCAGGTAGATGGAACTTAGACACATGGTATAAATACATGTCAAATCAAACCTCGACAGGGGCTTCAAAATGTATTTGTCATCCTATGAAACAAACATTTCTTCCTCACGACAATATTACGTATCTGCTTACCAAAGACAGTGAGTTCAGCAGGACTACTGGTCCGCTCCCCCACCATGTTTGTGCCTACACAGACGTACATGCCCGCATCTGCTTTTCGTATATTGGAGATCATGAGTTTTCCTCCACGGACCTGTATGTGGTGGTGCATCATGAATGAGCCAGTTTAGTCTCACCCAAAACACAAAAGTTAAGGCTAGCATCACACCAAAGTAGTTCTATCCCGTTCTACCCCGTTCTAAAAAAAATACTAGAACGGGCTGTGATCACGGTAGAATGCGTAGTTTGGTGTAAAATACGATGCTAGTTCGTTCATAAGCAGTCCTCAATACGTCTATCTCGTTCTTAGCCAGTCTGCAGTCCGTTTGTATCCAGTTCAGATCGTGTAAAAGTGCCCGTTCACCTCATGCCGACAACGTTTCGAAGCAGTTCAAGCCCGTCCGTAGCCGTTCTCAACCCGTTCTTAACCAGTTCAACCTCGTTCTACCTCATTCTACCTCGTTCACAATACGTCCAAGCCAGTTCTAACTAATTCTTAACCCGACCAACTCGTTCGCACTACGTCCTCATCTCGTCCCTAGTGCGTGTGTACTCGCGTCCTGGCCCGTCCTGGCCCGACTGCTATGAATACCGAGCGCGTTGTAGCCAGTCCTCATTCAAGTTCAGGGCTCCGAGCTGTACACACTACACATCTACAATACAATCTCCGATCATGCCTCCAAAGAGAAGTCGATTCAGAAAGACAGGGCGAGCGAAATCAAGCACAAATAGCCCTGCTGAAGGCCATGCAGATCCCCCTGAAGTTGCTGAGACTATTGAGCCTGCCCATGAAAGTCCAATTCAAGAGAGGGAGACGGAGAGAGTCAATCCGTCTAATTGGAGAACGGGATGGACGGGATAAAATTTTGAGCAGGCTCAAAGTTCTAGAGCACCCTCCCCGTCCGAGCCCGTCCATGAAGTTCGTAAAAAGACTGTAAATAGTTGCTACTACGTCCACTACGTTCATACACAGTTGGAGCCCGTTCGACAACATTTTCACGAACGTATTGAGAACTAGTTTGGTGTGATGGGGGTATAAAGTGTCTATTAAACTAATAATACAACCACTGGAAGCAATCACGACTGTTCCTCAATCATATTTCATCTTTCTCTGGCATCACACCTCCACTGCAGTTTCTGGACTCAGTCTTTCATCGCTGTAGTTTATTGCTACAATTACTACTTGCAAAATCGAAGAATCGCAAAATCGAAGATTTTTCAAGTACATTGGTTGGACTTGCGTAGTTTCTGTCTGTCTGTTTGTTTGTTTGTTTATGTCAATTGCCTACAGGTCACAATTCTCAACCGATCATCATGAAACTTCACAAAATGGTAGAGTTGCTCATAGGAAAGAAACCTAAAGATTTTGAGGTCAAAGGTCAAAGGTCATCTTGAGATCAAATTTCTAAAATTGTCATTTTTCATCCGATTGACTTGCAAATCGAACAGCATTTGCATATTGAGTCACTAAATTGGGAAAGCAACTATTTTGAGGTCAAAAGGTCACAGTTCAACTCAAGGTCAAACTTCCAAAATCATCAAATTTCATCTGAAAAATTGCCAATTTTCATCCGATTGACTTGTAGATTTAACATCAATTGCATAGTACCTCATTTAATTGGGAAACCAACTATTTTGTGGTCAAAAGGTTAAAGGTCAACTCAAAGTCAACCTTCTAATATAATCAATTTTCATCAGAAAAAGGATCAATTTTAATCTGTTAGACACAAGCTTTGATTAAGATCGTAAATTTAAATCTTATTTAAATGGACAATTTGATGTATCCATGGCAACTTTTTTTTTGAGGGGGTTGGGTATGGATTTTGCAAGTATCGTGCTCTGGATGACGTCTTTCTTGTTTTTTTTTGTTTTTTCCAACGTCTATCTGGTCTCCATTTCTGTCCAACAGCACTCCACCTGACTTCAACCATCTTCCTATCACTTATCTTGAAAGATTTTACAAGTCATATTAAATGTATAGCATCACAAATAAGTAGTGAATTTGTACATATAGTCACAATTGAAAATCGCCACAATTGTATGGAATTTGGAAAAGGCAATCTTACCGTCACCCTCTCATCATTGTCATTCAAGCGAGCACCATTTTTTCTCCAGGAGACTGAAGGCTCAGGATGGCCACGTGGAGGCTGGCACTCGAGCACGGCTGGCTCTCCGGCTGCGGCCACGACATCATTGGGGTTTTGGCGAAACTCATCCCGCAATACTGCACAGACAGTGATGGGGGAAATGAGACAGGAACATTGGCAAACGTAGAGAGTTCATGGTAAATGAGGTGTAAAAAAATTTGCAACATGCTGTGGTGACCCTTAGAGCAAATATTCGGCCCTTAATTCACCTGGGGCCAACATGACCACGGCATAGTTGGCCAGAACTGCCCAATTAAAGGGCCATCATGAAAAGTCAGCATTGTACTACAAATCCCTGACAAAGAGTTAGAGCATGGTGGCCGGGTGGTCAAGCATGCCCTGTTCAAAGAGGACCAGCATCTGCTGGCTCCAAACGCCACTGCGGAGCACAAGACACTCACTAACGACCATCTGTGAGCTTATCAAGGCCTGGAGGGCTTGGCCATGCTTGCTGAGCCTGAGGCCCGGGTGGCAGAAGCAGGCACTCAATCACAGCGATGTGCTCACAAACGCAACAACGGCGGTGCTCCCAGGAGGGGCCATGCGGCCGCTCGAAGCAGCACGCATTACACTGATGAAATTACTGCCATTACTACCACGGCCTGACGCCTGCTGTTATTTTTTTTTTGTCCACAAAAGCAAAGCCTCCTTGGGCTGTAAGATGTGAGCAGTGCTGCCTTTTTTAATACAATGCCCCATTTGAACCGATGACAACTCCCCAATGCATTACCAACAATGGGGGAAAGGACAGGAAATGCAATTGAAGAATGAGTGGCTGGTCAGATTTGAGATTATAAAGCATCGAAAGATAGTAGAAGAAAAACAAAAGAAATGCAATAGAGATAGGATAGGGAGGGCAAGACAAAGAAAAGTAGAGAAAGAGAAAGCAAGAGGGTGAAGAAGAAATGAACTCTCAAAAAGGTCCTGCCCCTGACAATGTGAATTTCACGCCGACTTAGTCTCCATTTCCCCCAATTACTCCCGTCGGGACTGGCATCGTAACGCACACCTCACCACTGCCTCGACTAACCTCATGAGCCCAGGGCAATGGCCAGTGTGGTTGGCAGATTTCCCAGCTAACATTTGTGCCCAGAAGCCAATTAATCATGCTTGTATCTGGAGTGGTGATGCTGGATTAGGCAGGTGTCAGCCAGGATTAGCAGATCTCAGCTGCTGCCATTCCTTATGCTAATCATCAACACACATGCACCTCATCTCTACAACAAAGGCAATTTCATCCGATAAAACCTACATCTCTGTTATTATAACCGCTAATCCAAAAATATATATTTATTGAGATGTCCGCTCAGTATGCTATCTTCCTCATACAATTGGTTCAGGATTTGCTTTAGTGCAATTTTAGAAAACATCGCTCATGATATGCTTTGAAACACATTACCCAATCAGCTGTGGCTTTGTGATGAATGGAAGAAAAACATTCCTCCACAATGCACAAAACCACAGGCATGTATAAAGGCGTATATATATATATATATATATATAAATACGCATATACAGTGCCTATAGGAAATACACACTCCATTTCAAATTTTTCACCTTTTGTTGTCTTTTTGCCTGGAATTAAATTGCATTAAATCAGACAGCCGCCACCCTCCCCCCCCCTCCCCCCCTTATTTAAACATCACAACCCACAACCTCCAAGTGAAAAAGAAGTTCTACAAATTTCATAAAGATTATTTAAAATACAAAACTAGAAACTGGAATATCTTAGTTGGATAAGTGTCCACCCCCCTTATAATAGCAATAATTGTAAATGAGCTCAGGTGTAACCAATCACCTTCAAAATCACACACCAAGTTACTTCGCCTCCACCTGTGTTAAATTGTAGTGATTCTGATTATTTCAGAATAAAATCAGCTGTTCCTGTAGGTTTCCTCTGCTGGGTGCATGTAGGTGCATATATATATAGCCTGCTGTTGGCTTAGCGGTTAGGGTGCTGGCTTGGGATCCTCGGATCCTGGGTTCGAATCCCGGTCGATCGCTGAATTAACGCCAGGGTGGTTGACTCAGCCTGCCATCCTTCCGAGGTCGGCAAATTGAGCACCAGCTTGCTGGGATGAATGATCCCGGTGTGTACCCCGATTTAGAATAGTGTTACGTGGTCCTCCCGGTGACTACCTGGTCTCGGTGACCCCCGGACCGTGAGAGGAACTCCGTCAGAAAGATCTATGATTTATACGCTTTCGTAACGCAATCAATATGACAGACACAACAATTCAAGTCAATAAGAAACCCCACACCAAGGATCCGGATTCATCAATAACTAGGGCATGCCCGTACTATATCTATATCTAAAATTATATCCCCCCCCCTCTATTTACATGAAATGGTTTGGTCCAAAGCGAACGGCTTGCGAGTACGGTGACAATCCCCCCCCCTCTATTTACATGAAATGGTTTGGTCCAAAGCGAACGGCTTGCGGAGTTTGGTAAAGAAATCGCCATAGCGTGCACAAACGCGCAGGAAAGCGAAAGAATCGCAAATTAGTTTTAATTAGTTTTAAAACATAGTTTAACGCCAACATAGCGGCAACATAGTTTGCCAACGTGAAATAAATGAATACGCTCTCAAATGTGCCGTCCGAGGCAGAGTCTGTTCGCCACGTTCGGCACACGTGATAACTCGCTGCTCTCTGATTGGTTGAATCGTTTTTTGGACATAGCTCGGTAACTACTTGTCCGATTAATATGAAACCTTGAAAAGGCACATCCTCGGGTCCCCAGCAATATACCTGGCAAGTTTCAAGTATATCGGACCCGTGGTTGTCGAGAAACAGCGGTCACAGACAAACATACAAACATACAAACATACACACAGAGATTACTGGAATTATAGATAGATATATTCCCCAATCAATCAACAACCATCAACAATCAATCACCAATATTACTAAGATGGCCATCTCATGTATGTCCCCCCTTTCCCCACTCACGACCCCTCAATGGTCACTGTCCCTCACAATGTCTCTGGGCCCCTCCAGACCAAGGTGAAGGTCGACTTCTCCGCACACGGGCGGTTGAACGGACCCCTGGCTGACGTGCTCCAAACGTGCACGTCACGTACCGGGAACAACAGCTGCAGTGCACACCTCCTTGCGAAGCAAAGCGGGCAAAGCAAAGCGCGGCTCGCAAAGCGCGCGAGGCCCAAGGTGCGACCCGTACGCGTCCTGGTAGACGTTGAGGCGAACTGTGCCGGACGCTTGGTTCCATGCACGAACCCACGGCCACTTGACGCGTAACCGGTAATTACCCCGCACAGGTAACTCCTCTCGCCAGACGGGCTTTCAAACGCAGCGTTCCCCATGCTGCTCAATATCGACACCGCTCGCGTCGGAGCTGGGCGAGGAAGAGGAAGACGGCCGCTTCTCCCGGACCTCGTGTCTTTTTCTTCTTCCGGTTCACCATCCCGTTTCCGGTCTCCTGTTATCTGGAGCCTCTCTAACCATTTAACCACAACAACCTTTAATAGAATAAACATTAATAAGCAATGACATGAATAGTAATTCACCTAAACCCGGAATCCGTAACAATAGGTACACCGTATCCCTGTGCATCCTGAGAGCGTGACCAAGGGTTGGCGTCAGTAAGGGCATCCGGCCATAAAAACATTGCCTCAAACAGGGAAGCATGATCGTCATGGGGCCCGCAAGGCTAACCCCTGCTCTAGCGGGGAAAATGGCCTTAAAACAATCATTCATTCATTCATTCATGTATATATATATATACATACATACATACATATACATATATATATATATATATATATATATATATATATATATATATATATATATATATATATATATATATATATATATATATATATATATATCTATATATATAAAGTAGAGTTGGCCTCTGTGTCTGTATCCTGATGTATCTACGATCTCTAAGATCTCGAGAACCCGTGGACGGATTTGCGAGCGGAAAGTACTGTTCGACTCGGGATGGTCCCAGGAATGTCACGGAGACATAAACATTTAAAAAATTTCGGGTTTTAAAATTAGCGTATTATTAGCACTAGCAGAAGAGAGAGGGATTCGAAGGGAGGGAGCGCAGCGCTTCTAGCGCTTCTGACTACACACACCTTAAAATTAAAAAAACTTCGGGTTTTAAAATTAGTGTGTTACGCGTAATTAGCGCTAGCAGAAGAGGGAGGGAATCTAAGGGAGGGAGCGCAGTGCTCCCTCCAGCGCTTCTGTTAGCGTAATTAGCGTATTTCGGAACGTTAATTTTTCAACTTCATTATTCGGAATCAGTACGTCCCAGAGAACCTTCGTAACGTTACTTTTTCAACTTCATCCGATTGACATGGGACCAACGGCATGTGACAAAGAGTGAAACATACAGGCTACATTTATTTGACGACAATGAGTTCCGACTTCCGACCTCGGTGGGATGACAGGCTGAGTCAACCCCCCTGGTGTGAAGGGGGAGGAGGAGGGGAGGGGGAAGAGAAGGGGAGGGGAACGAGGGGGAAGGGGAAGGGAGGGGGGAGGGGGAGGGGGAAGGGGGAGGGGGTAGGGGGAAGGGGGAGGGGGAGGGGGAAGGGGGGAGGGGGAGGGGGGGGAGGGGAAAGGGGGGGGAGGGGGGAGGGGAGGGGCCCTTCTTCCCCTGGGCACCCCCGCACCCTTCCCTCCCCCCCTTCCCCTCCCCCCGTCCCCCCCCCCTTCCCCCTCCCCCCCATTCCCCTCCCCTTCCTCTTCCCCCTCCCCTCCTCCTCCCCCGCTTCCCCCTCCCCCCTCCCCCCCGTTCCCCTCCCCTCCTCTTCCCCCTCCCCTCCTCCTCCCACTCCCGTGCAAAGCCGGGTACCTCTGCTAGTATATATATATATATAATGGTATAGTGCACAATTTTATTTTTATCAAGAGATAAAATCATTCGATTTATCTCAATCATACCCCCAGAATACTATTTTCAGCTTCTCAAAGGATATTTGACCGCAGGTTTGAAATGAAAGTGCAACTGCAAAATATCGCCATGTGTTTCTGTATATATATATTTTCGTACACATCATTTTCGTTACAACTACCCTCAAAAAGCATTCTGATCGGTACAATAAATCATATCCCCATGAGAACAGCTTTGAATGATGCAGGGAATCTCCACCTCCCCATAACCTCCCAACCTCCCCTCCCCTTTTCCCCCTATTCTCCATTCGGTTACAACGGAAGGTTTATTATCTCCAGGCCAGCAGAAATGAAGATGGGGGAACCTGCCGTACATTCTGACTCAGTTCCTCATTTTATGAGCAGTAATATCTCCAGGTTTTCCAGCTTACAATTTCCTTTATCGCCGGTGAATACTTGAGGTTCCCATTATAGATGTTGAAAGGTTTTCCTGAATCCAGAATATTAGGTCCTGCACTGAATGGAAATGCTCATCAGCAGACAATGTGCTTAGCATGCAAGAATCTTTGACAAGTAATCCATCATTGTCATGTCATCTGTTTGTTCTACACAAGATAACTTCATAATTGACTTAGAGAATAAAATTGCAGATTTCATTATTTCCACAAGTTCACACCCCGAGCCATCTGTCACGAGCCACTCGACGTTTAACCTCATCATGTGTTGTTAAATCTCGGTAGGAAGAAAATTGAACAAAATTAAAGTTTCTTGAAAAAAAAAATGAATGCAGAACTGCAGCACGAGGTGAAGAAGTCTGCTTGAGGACTCCATTCTAGGTGGCCTTTATGTACATACACACAAATATATGTATATATATATACATACATATACATATATACAGACTTGGCATTTAATATGGAATATTTTTTGTGGGGGTGAACTTACTTTTCAAGATGACTTAGAACCAAAAGTTCATTAGAATTATGTTGAAATTATTCTAGATTTTGTTAATGTGACCTTTAAAAGAAACAAAAACCACATTTGACATTTTGAAGTAAATAAATTGATCCTTGAAAGTGATGTAAACTGATATCAAACTCAATTCACGGACAGTACTGTGTTAAACTTCTGTACGTTTTCCAGAAGTATCTCTTTATTTTACACATCAGCCAAAAATTTTCAACAAAAACAAAAGCTAAATTATGACTGGGATTACGGACAGTAAAATTACAGTTCGGTACTTCGTGTAACCCCCACGAGCATTCAGGAGAGCACGTACACGTCGAGGCATGCTGTTCACGAGATTTGCTAAGGTTTGGACAGGAATCGCTTGCCATGCAGTGACAATAGCCTGCTGCAATTCACGCACAGAGGTAGGCTGCTGGTCCAAGTTGTCGATTTGATGCGTTAATTCTGCCCACAAGTTCTCCATCGGATTCATATCCGGGGACATGGCAGGCCACTCCATATGCTCGACACCACGGTCAGCAAGAAAGTGTTGGATCATGCGAGCACGATGAGGCCGTGCATTGTCATCTTGGAAGACAAAGTTTCCTCGAAAGGCTGCACGAGCAAATGGAAGCAATGTTTCTTCCAGAATGGCCCTGTACTTGAACTGGTTCAGGTTTCCATTCAGAACAACCAGGTCAGTTTTGCCCCCTGCATGATAAGCAGCCCAATCGGTCACCCCACCACCTCCAGCTTGGACTCTTGGCACAACACAATCTTCGTTGTAGGCTTCATGCACTTGTCTGCGCACTCGGTTGCGGCCATCTTGACGATAGACCAGAAATCTAGACTCGTCACTGAAGGTCACGTGATTCCAGTGTCCTGGCTGCCATTGACGGTGCTCTCTGGCCCACTGCAATCGGCGCTGGCTGTGTTGTCTGGTCAGGCATGGCTTTCTCAGGGGACGCCTGGCACGGTAGCCTGCTTGAACCAGTCGTTGGTTGACTAGCCTTCTGGATACAGGCACATTTGTCAGTTGCTGCCACTCAGCCCAAAGCCGATTGGCTGACTTGGTACGGCCATTGCAGACTAACCGGTGCAGCTGGTGATCATCTCTCCTTGTGGTTCTGCGGGGACGTCCTGGCCTCGGTATTGGAGTAGGGACACACCTCTGAGCATTTCGTTTCAGGATCTTTGATACTTGACCTTGAGTGATGCCATACTACCGAGCAATAGCACGCTGTTTCATGCCGGAATTTCGTAAAGCCACCATTCCATGACAAACAGCATTGTCGAGTTGACGGACCATCTCCAGAGGAAGCGGCAATAACTTTTGTAGATGTGCAGCAGTTGTTTTCCACTAATACAGAACGCAACAACCCTTATATACATGATTGTGAAGCCAATCGTCAAATGTACCTGTCCTTACATTTTGTCACGCCACCTGTGATATTATCCTGTTATTGACTTCTTGCTGTGAAAGACAATCAGTGACATGGTTCTTTTAAAAAAGAAATCACCAAAGCGTAAAAGAAACTCACCAGATTGATATACTGAGTTCAGAAAGTAAACCCAAGTCAAGAAAAAAAAAATTCCATGTTAAATGCCAAGTCTGTATATACCCCCACACACACACACACACACACACACACACACACACACACACACACACACACGCACACACACGCACGCACACACACACACACACACACACACACATGCACGTGCACACACACACACACACACACACACATACACACACACACACACACACGCACACGCACACATACACACACACACACACACACACACACACACACACACACACACACACTTACGTTTGTGGGGGTAGACGATGAAATACCATAGTACAGATGGGATTGTATAGTATTAACATGTACCGTGGATGCGGAGGAGACATCTTGATGTATTAAGTAGGGAAACCGGAGCTTAAATTGCTTAAGTATGTGTCTTCACACGAGGGGTGAAGCTATGGTAATTAGATAGGGGTTAAGATTAGTTCTCCCCCTGTATGTGATTGCCCTCGGCGGTTTTTCCCTTTGTTTTTACAATTATAACAAGGCCGGCAATAAAAACCCTCGTATAACAACAACAATAACAACAAACATCCATTAACCAACCGCAACCGGCATAATTGCCGACAGAAGCCTGAACATTCTCGATTGACAACTAAACCCCATCTCCAAAGGTTCGTAACCGGTGGGCCACGCCCCGAGCTTCGTCATTGGTCGTGGAGACATGGGGTGATTCGACGGAGCTTGGCCATTGGTCGGGGTGATGTTAGAGATAGAAAAGGTTTGAGCAGGAAGAAGAAGAGTCTCTCTCTCTGGGTCTCTTGTCTTTCGGTTGGTTCATGCACTTGGGGAAGGAGCTAGTTTTTGCTCTGTGTGCGCTTCTGAGGGGGAAACTGAGAGAGAGCGGGTTGGATAACTTTTATCGAGCAGGAAGAAGAAGAGTCCCTCTCTCTGGGTTTTTGCTCTCTCTGTTGATTTTGTCGCTGGCTTTTCGGCTGTGCCTGGATTGCGTGCACTCGTGGGGAGAACTTATCGGAGCTGTTGTGTGAACTTTTGCAACGTTGGAGGATGGGTGCGTTGTTGGACTGTGATGCTTTTTGGGGGAGCTGAAGCCGTGTTGCCCTTAGCAGTGGAAGCAAGGAAGAGCCGTTTGGCTGCTTGCTCATTCCTGGGCATATTCGAAGCGCGGCATCGGCGCCATTGTCAGAGCGTTTCCCGTGCGGGTGGCTGTGTGGGATGCGGCGGCCATCAAGCCCCAAGCACATTTTGGGCCAGAGCTGAGTACCAGCCGACTCAATAAAACAGTATATTGTGGGGGATACCCCATAGAGGCTGGGTGGTTCATAATTCACTGTCACATTACCAATGGGATTATTGACGGTATGGGTGTTGTCTGCCCTCGGTTATTGGAGCCACGCCCCTTTAAGAGGATCGTGCGGGAGTGGCGGGGGGTTTATTTAGAGGAGTTCCGGTTTGGTTTTGCGAGGTTTGTTGGAATAAAGGAGCCTTGAGCTATTCAAGAAGTTTCAGCCTTTTGTTGCCTGCAACTCCTACATTGGTGACCCCGTCTTGCTCTTGGACGTTTCCGGAGCTTTTATCGAACATGGCGACAAGCGCAGTTTCGATCAAACTGCCGGAGTTTTGGGAACGGCAGGCTACCGTTTGGTTCGCACAAGCGGAGGCCCAATTTGCCATTTGGAGCATTTCTGCTGACGACACTAAATATTATTATGTCGTGCCCGCACTCAGCAGCTCCACTGCGACCAGGGTGGTGGGCCTTCTCCAGGATCCTCCGGAGGGCGGCAAGTACGAGACGCTAAAGGCACTGCTACTTGATACCTTCGAGCTCACTGAGGCTGAGCGTGCCCATCAGCTCCTTTCTCTACCCAGTCTGGGCGACTCCAAGCCGTCAGAGCTGGTCACATGTTGTCTCTCCTGGGCAGCCACCAGCCATGTTTCCTCTTCAGGGAGCTGTTCCTGCAGCAGCTGCCAGGACAGGTACGGTCAGCCTTGGCCAACTCACCTGTTAAGGATTTCCGTGCTGGACTGGACAATGCCTGCTGGAATGCCATAGGCTCTGAGTATCCGCATGAGTTTTCCACGGTGAATTGAGTCGAATGCCTTCTTGAGGTCAATGAACGTCATTATGGCAGGTACATGTTTCCTTTTCACTCCCTCAATGATGCGTTGGAGAGCCAGCACTTGCGAGGTTGTGGTCCTTTTCTCTCTAAACCCGTTTTGGTTGATACGGAGGAGAGAGTCGTGGATGGGGCAGATTCTGTTCAGAATCATCCAGTTGTATACCTTCGCTACAACTAAGCTGAGGCTGATTCCTCGATAGTTGTCGGTTTTACTGAGGTCCCCGGATTTAGGGATGGGTATGATATGGAGGATTGTCCACTGCTCAGGAAGCTCTCGATCCATATGGGCCTTGTTGATAATGTTACACGTTAAGATTAGTGTTATTTTGGATTTGTTACTTCTTGAAAATCAGTCCAGAGAGATGGTTTAATGCTGCAGCTGCTTTAGTGATATGGGAAGTGATATTAAGGAATGAAGGTCCGAATTTGTCCAAACATCCACGGTGGTATCGTACGAGGTCATCAATACGATGTCATCAATTAGTATCCACTTCAACACCTCTGAAGTGTTCTCATCTTCATCTCCACATCTCCATCTACGATACCATCTTCTCCACAACTCTTCCCTGCTTTCAGCGAGCCCATCACTGCTTGATATTCTTTGTGAGTGAATGGCCCGTCATTGATTGGTAGATCTTCAAAGCCTAGTTATATCTCCTCGTCCTCATTCACTATCACAGGCGGGTTACCCAGGAAGGTTCTTGAAGTGATTGAACCATGCATCCCGGCGTTCTTCAGCAGTTTTGCCTGTGATCTGACTTGGTTGTGAGGATTTCTTCCCAGATATTTCTTAAACGAGGTTCCAGCCCTGGGAGTGTTGCTTGTCGGTGTAGTGCTTTTCAATTTCATGGATTTTCTTGGCTAGGTCTTCAGCCATGACTTCATCATATACTTTGTAGAGCTGCTCCTTCTTGCTGACATAGGTTCCTCCATCCTGTTTTCCAACCACCATAGACTGGCCAATGGCATCTTCTATCTCTTGCCTTGCCTTGGCCACTCGGGGGTCATCAGATTAGAGTTTGCCCTTCTTCTTCTTGGGTACAGGTGTTAATACCACTTTCACAGCTTCCTCATGAGCTTTAGCAAAGCACCCATATATCGATGTTGCTGACTCCTCCACCTCCAGAATTTGGAACCTATTCCTCACCTCAACTGCATATCAGTCCTACAACTTAGTGTTATTCTCAAGCTCCTTCCAGATATACCTGGCCTTATATCCAGATATACCTGGCTAGATATGCCTGGCCAGATATACCTTCCACCTTCTTATGCTTTGGTGCATGCAGACTGAGTCTCACCTTAGTCTCACCTTATATATATATATATTTTTTTTCATCAAAAAATATATGTATTGAATTACAACCCGGATCTTAGCTACTCAAAATCTTAAAAGAGAAATCTTGCGCAATCTGTCATTATATCAGGTATTTGAATATTGCTTAGAAATTTATATTTTCGTCCACTTTTCATAATTAGGGCATATCATTGTGAAGTATTTTTGAAATCTGACTTTCTCAACTCTATACGCAAAATCGCATTTCTGCTCCTCTTGTGGTAACAACAATCAAAAAGTGGCTGGTGCTGTGGCATGTATTTCATTAAATATTTTATTTTCAGTTGCAATATATCACCAACATATGGTTGAAACCCTCACTTTGTTTTGCCCTTGGACGAACTCACATGCAGGAACACCTCAAAATCAGGATCTTGGATCGAGTGTATATTGTGCAACATGCCCCATGGAACTGTACATTAAGAATGGGGACTGCAACATTATATTCGGCAAGTCTCAAACATCAGGAAAAACTGCCGTGTTGGGCAAACATGTGAAATTTCGTCCCATGTGAAAACCCTCGTCTTTGAGGTTCGAAAGAAGGGCCTGATCGGAAGTTGGCCCTTTTTGACCTCTTTTGAAATGAAATATCCTGTGTGGAATTGCCTCATTGTATTCAGTCGGTCTGAAAAATTCAGAATCGCCCAATTCCACTTATTTCCCAGAACGTTCTGACGGAAGTCCATTTCTGGCCACATTTTGAGCTATCAGCACATGGCCTATTATGACAAAACTAGGTATATGAGTTGGTTATGTGACAACAACAAGCTGATTTGATTTCAGTTCAGGTTCGGATCCAGATAGCGCCTATCTGTGGGATTTATAAAGTAAACTGTTTAGCCTGGTGTAGGTGTGCGCACTACCGAGTGCTGTTTTAGTTTAACACAGTCATCGACCTTGGTCAGTTATAGCCTATAGGTCACTAATCTTGACTATGCGGAAGAGATTGTAATTGGTGTACACCTGTTCACTCACCCTTCGACAAAGCCTCCTTCTCCTACAATGAGCCAACCACATAAGGATGTGCATCAACTGGTGGAAGACCAAGGCGATGCCAATAACACATGACAATACCAACCCTCCAAACTTCGCCATTTCCCACATCAAGTGGTTGAATTTGTCAACAAGTTTACTTATCTTGGATCGGTTTGGACAAATTCGGACCTTCATTCCTTAATATCACTTCCCATATCACTAAAGCAGCTGCAGCATTAAACCATCTCTCTGGACTGCTTTTCAAGAAGTAACAAATCCAAAATAACACTAATCTTAAGGTGTAACGAGCATTATCATTTCTATGTTGTCTGGATTCAAGACCTGGATTACAACTGCAACAAATTTACGCAGGCTTGATGGCACCTTGAGGGCATGTGGTGTTTCCACCACATCATGAATCATCAGATCCATCAAAATAACACATCGGCCTCTTGCCTCATCTCTTCTATGCCAGTGCTATCTCTGATGGGGTGGACATCCCCATCGTATGCCGCCTCATCTACCATCTCACCAACTCTTCAACTTCAATCCTTCTTAAGGCAGATGGCGTAGACCCAGGGATCGACACAAAAACAAGGTGGCTTGACTCATTCGAACATAACTTACAGATAGCCAATATCAGCAATATCCTGGCCCAGTGCCTCATTAGAGACAGTACAAGATGGAGGAAGATTATCTGTAAAGTGCCGACAAAGGTTCCCCAGCAAGGCCTCAAGTCAAGTAAGTCAAGTAATCTTCTTTTCCTCATTTTCCCCCACCCCATCTGCCCTTGCGTATGTTATATATATGGCCTTTGGTTAGCAGCCTTTTCTTAACAGGAAGCTTTTAGTGATAGTGAATGTCTTTGCAGCAATTCTGCCTCATTACTGCCATGAATGGATCTTTGCCTGCTCGGTTCCTAACTAGAATGAAAATACTCCTCTGTTAAAGCTGCCCCATTCCCGAGCAGAAAAAGTAATGATGGCACTGTGGGAGCAGCAAGGCACAGAAACACAATTACTGTGCCTTGCCAGGCAAACCCACTTAGTCTAATGCTACCTAATAAGGATATCAATATGGCTGCTAATATTTATTGCCTTTCATTCACGTATTTAATGATTTAATCTGACGAATTGTCTTTGCCAATACAACTGCTGTCAGCGAGTTTGTGGCTGGCTAGACACTGATTGCCGTTGACAGGTGTTGTGATTGTGGGCATGGAAGGACATACGGACACCCGATTAACTTCTATTCATCCCGTCTCTTCAGATCACATTATGCATTTAGATAATCCGATCAGTGGCCCATGTTCTGGTCAAACATGTATCCAGCACCATGCAGCACGGTCAACATGGCCTCTCAGCAGGAATAACAAAGTGTTTAAATAATGCGCTCTTATTCTGCGTCTTTAAATCAATTGATGGGAATTCTTGAGGAACTCCTTTCCTGTTATTTCTCCAGCTCACAACTTGACCACTAACATGAAGCTATTTTCATGAACGGTAAACATTCATGTGAGTAAATAAGGGAAGAAACACTGTATTGGTAGTACTGTTAGATGTCTGCCTAACTTCAAGCGTTTCTAAAACTTGAAAATGTTAGAAATGAGAGTTGGACAAATAAGGCAGAAAATACAACAAAAAAAATTGTGCCAAAACATTGCCAAATTATTTGAGTTTAGTTTATTTTAAAATTCCGTCGAACAAACAGCCTAGTTCATGACGTGACACCTTCCCATCTAACAGAATAATGTTGTTGCGACATCATAAAAATGTATGACAACCATTATTTTGCAAGATTTAAAAAACAATGCATCATAAATGGCGAGATGTTTTTAAAACGTTTTAAGCATGCAATATTTTCTGATAATATTTTCGTGATGTCTTAAAAATCATACAAAAAGATGTTTTCATATTTGGCTACAACCTAGCTCTCTCAAATGTGAAAATGTTTGGGCTAGATGCGTTAGCAGTACCTGTGAAGCACCAAGATGATACGTATATTGCACTTGAATTTCATAACAGTTTAAAATTCTTAATTGCAACAGGACTAGACAACAGAGACATTATTTCAAAATCCATCCTATACAAGTCCTTGCATATTCATATATTGCCCATTATTTTGCAAAGAACACAAATTCATTAAAAACTAGAATGGCACTTGGTAGAGCGCATACTTCCACGAGGCTGAACAGCTTATGTTTTGTATCCACTGATAGGTCGGATCTGGATTTGGACCTGAACCAAAATCGAATCGGCTTGTTCTTGTCACCTAAACAACTCATCTACCAAGTTTAGTCATAACTCATCCATAACCTTTTAAGATATCGTGCTATGTATACGTTTTAGCCCTTTCACTCAATGGCGAAGAATCACTTAATAATTAAATAATTCTCGTATCTGAATCCATATTCAGATCTTCACCAAAATCGAATCGATTCATCCTCGTCACACACCCAAGCGGTCCATCAAGTTTCATCCAAATATGTCCATAACTTTTTGAGACATCATGCTATGTATTGGTTTTAGCCCTATCACTCAATTTTAGCCCTAGGTTTAGCTCAATTCAATAGGCCCTGGTGTTGGGCTAGCGGCTAGGGTGCCGGCTTAGGATCCTAGGATCCTGGGTTCGAATCCCGGTCAATCGCTGAATTAACGCCATGGGGGTTGACTCAGCCTGTCATCCTTCCGAGGTCGGCAAATTGAGTACCAGTTCACTGGTACTTCCCTGCTTGTCGTTTTGTCGTTAAAGGCGGCAAAAAGGGTTGGCGTCAGGAAGGGCATCCGGCCGTAAAACATTGCTTCAAAAAGGGGACCGAAAAACAACAACAACCACAGTTCCCGAAAAAGGCCAACCCCCGCTTGCGGGGAAAAATGGCCTCTAAAGGTGGTTTTTTTTTTTTTTTACTCAATTTTGAAGAATCGCTTTTAAAATTCTCTGATCCAGATCCGGATTTGAATCTTCACCAAAATTGAATCAATTCTTCCTTGTCAGACACCCAACCTGTCCACCACGTTTCGTCCGAATCCGTCCACAACTTTTTGAGATATTGAAAGATACCCTTTCCCTCGCGGTCCCACTGTACTGTCTTTCCCTCGCGGTCCCACTGTACTGTCTTTCCCTCGCGGTCCCACTGTACTGTCTTTCCCTCGCGGTCCCACTGTACTGTCTTTCCCTCGCGGTCCCACTGTACTGTCTTTCCCTCGCGGTCCCTCTGTGCTGTCTTTCCCTCGCGGTCCCTCTGTGCTGTCTTTCCCTCGCGGTCCCTCTGTGCTGTCTTTCCCTCGCGGTCCCCCTGTACTGTCTTTCCCTCATGGTCCCCCTGTGCTGTCTTTCCCTCACGGTCCCCCTGTGCTGTCTTTCCCTCGCGGTCCCCCTGTACTGTCTTTCCCTCGTGGTCCCCCTGTGCTGTCTTTCCCTCACGGTCCCCCTGTACTGTCTTTCCCTCGCTGTCCCTCTGTGCTGTCTTTCCCTCACGGTCCCACTGTACTGTCTTTCCGTCGCGGTCCCACTGTACTGTCTTTCCCTCGCAGTCCCTCTGTGCTGTCTTTCCCTCACGGTCCCTCTGTGCTGTCTTTCCCTCGTGGTCCCCCTGTACTGTCTTTCCCTCGTGGTCCCCCTGTGCTGTCTTTCCCTCGCGGTCCCCCTGTGCTGTCTTTCCCTCGTGGTCCCCCTGTACTGTCTTTCCCTCGTGGTCCCCCTGTGCTGTCTTTCCCTCGCGGTCCCCCTGTGCTGTCTTTCCCTCGCGGTCCCTCTGTGCTGTCTTTCCCTCGCGGTCCCACTGTGCTGTCTTTCCCTCACAGTCCCTCTGTGCTGTCTTTCCCTCGCGGTCCCTCTGTGCTGTCTTTCCCTTGTGGTCCCCCTGTACTGTCTTTCCCTCGTGGTCCCCCTGTGCTGTCTTTCCCTCGCGGTCCCCCTGTGCTGTCTTTCCCTCGCGGTCCCACTGTGCTGTCTTTCCCTCGCAGTCCCTCTGTGCTGTCTTTCCCTCGCGGTCCCACTGTACTGTCTTTCCCTCACGGTTATCAGCTCTTTCACGAGCCTCGATTCAGTATAGAAAAAAAATATATATATATCCTGCTATGTATCGTTTTTGGCCCTACCTCCCAATGGTGAACAATCACTTAAAAAACTAGAACGCCACTCCGTAGAGCGCATACTCCCGCCGTGGGTCAAGTTGGAATAGTACGATTTCACAAAAGTTTGAGGGAGTAGTTCAGTGACAACACAAGACAAGACAACACAAGACAGACACTGCACAAATATATATTTAGAATATATAGAAGATAATGTTAAAAAAAATCAAGGGAATTTGACTTACATTTTCGGATTCAGCGTTCAATTCTATATAAGTGAGTGTATTTTGAGGCATGTGTGACTTCAAATAAAATTGTAAGCCAGGAAATCGTTCGTTTCATTCCTTAGGGATACAACATGTAAAACTGGTCCAAACGTGAAAACAAAACTCGCTCATTTTAAGTCGTACAAGCTAATGCGACCACTCATTCTTCTGGGAAGAATCCCGTGCACATGTTTGTCACACTTATAACTCACCTAAGTCTTTATAAGTTCATCAAATACTGACACCGCGATTGACATTCACTGAGGTAAATGTTGATATCTCTTCTGAGGTTAAAAAAAGAAAAAGAAAAAAAAAAGTAGTTTTAAAGCATTATACGTATCAAACGATACATTTAATGAAACGTGGAAACCGAATACACACTTTGGTGGTTTTAAAATGACAGAATATGTTTATTAGAAGAAGAAAAAAAAAGAACCTTGAAGACGACGCTGCGAAGAAAATACACCGCTCTAACGCATAACCACGAGTTTAAACTACATTTACAACAAATATGAAAACTATTTTCATATCACAATGTTAAATATAGAATATATAGAAGATAATGTTTCAAAAAATGAGCCCTGTCTTCCAATGGTAAAAAATTCCCAAAAAAAATTCGTGGATCCGGAATAATATCCTGAGCTTCACCAAAAACTAATCAATTCTTCCTTATCCCAAGGGCAATCATCCCACCAACTTTCATCCAAATCCGTTCAGAACTTTTCCAGATATCTTGTTCACAAACACAAGGACACACAAACACACACGGACACGATCGAATGCATTAGTCCCTTGCGGGAGTAATTATACTGGCCAAATCCAGATCTGGATCTTCACCAAAATCGAATAATTTCGTCCTTGTCACACACGCTACCTCTCCGCCAACCTTTGTCCGAATCCGTCCACAACTTTTAGTGACATCTTTTTCACAAACAGACAGACAGACAGACAGACAGACAGACAACCATCAATGGGTGAAAACATAACCTCCATCCACCTTCGGTGGCAAACGTACAGACATTCATTATATTGTGTTGATAAATATCAAATTTCAAATCCACCACAAACTTTTAAGCTTTGTTTTGCAATTTAGCATTAGGAGAACCACAGTCATGCCAAAAATATTTTTTATACTTTTCTTTGATATTATTAAACAAGGCCTTTACAATAATGAGATTGTTACAACTTGTCACCTCCGGCAGGTAGTCAAATTTTTGGAATCCAAGTATATTAGATATCCTTTGTGCAAAATCATGCGCATAAAAATGTTATTACCGAAGCACAAGCTCAGTCCGACAATCAGCTGCTCAAGTGAAACAAATGCAGCCGAAGCAATAACCGAAAAAAGAAAATCAGCCTAATCACAATCAAAACGTGTAAAAGCATTTTGATCTTTACGTACTACGTGATTTAGCACATAATTAAATAATTATTAGTGGTTCAGTTGCAGTAAAACCGCCTCAGAGCAGCCCTTGGCTATTCATCCATCATGTAAAAACTTCCTTGGGAAAGAGAAACAGAGAGGGAGAAGGACAGAGAGAGATGTGAGAAATTCCTTCAGCATATTGAGCGCCCGATTCAATGACCATCCCCGGCTCATTAACTGGGCGCGTCCATCAACGAGGTTCTGACCCTTCAATCTAGAACCACTCCGAACACCGGGTCGAGAACCTTAACTGATTTGAGAATTGTCCAATCATGGAGGGGGAGAGGGAGGAAGAGGAAAGTGGAGAGGTAGAGGGGATTTTTTTTTTTTTTTAAATCTGATGCACAAGTCAGCTTGAATGGAGCGCTGAAGCCACCGGCTATTGTTCAGTGCTTTAATTGCCTACAGATCCTACAGAGAGGCACAGAAAATGGGAGATCACCCATCTGTTCGGGGGCAGACCAAGCAACGTCATTTAATTTTGACCCAAGCCAAAAAAGCAGGCCTTGCTTCGACTAAAATGTATTTGTTTCGTGGATGGCGATTGTATAAAAGAAAGAAGGGGAAACATTTACAATCTGGCTATTTGTCTGCCAGGAGAGAGGTAACGGTTAAACAAGGAGCAGGCTGTGCAGATTTAAAGGTAAGCAATATCCCGAGGTGTAAGGGTAAGCGACGTAGTATTTTCTGATGGTATTTAATTTTATCGAATGGCTCACAAAAACGGTGTAAGTAGGGGTGGAACCTGTTTAGGAGTTGTCTGGTTTTTTTCCCAATCAATCATTTCCCATTTAATTTTCACAAGTACCACTGAAGCTCGTCTGTTCATTCCATGCACATATCGACGTTTCGGGATGGCTATTGTCCTACGGCTAGGCCTCAGCCAACTGACCAGGCTACGACCTTTTGCCTGACCTCTTTCGGTCCCTTTGGGATGATACTGCCGGCCGAGAAGCCCCCAAATCAGGCATCGAGCCTCCACGACTGGCATCTGGTCCTTATTAGGAATGTTTACCAAACATGGTGCTGATGAGAGGCCCACACACAGAGAAACGGCCAATGAACTATTGAATTAACATCTGTGGCATTAACGACACAGCACTAATGCAAGGCGGTATTCAATATAATGCTTGTGACACACCTGTAGGCCCTAAAGTAACTACCCTGTCATGGACCCTAACCAGGTGGCTACTGGCTTCCTCATCCTGCCCTCAACAAGCATTAATGGGAAACAGGTGTCTGGCATGAGACAAACATGAAATGGCAAAAAAATAATAATAATAATGGCAAACATGAATTCCCATGACAATGAATGAAATACAGTCATTTGTGTTTTATGTGCCCGTAGTATGAAAAGGATTTATCTTATCAACTCTGATTGGTCACCAAATCTTACCTTTACAGTCAGTACCAGTTCTACAGTATGTGGGTTTATTATTTAATAAATAAAGCCTGGAAAGGTCATTGCTGGCTTTTGAACATAACACTGAGACGTATGTTACGCACAGGTTGTTACGAGCTAAAGAATCTGATCGATTAAAATGCAGATTGATTAAAAGACAATTTCAGGTATAGACATAAACAATATCGTGGCAACCAACTGCATACATCTGCAGAATGATGTGATAACGAGGCAACGCTGTTCCTTTGTCCAGTGCCCATGTGTCACATCTCAGAAACATCTCAAACTGTAAGCGTGAACATATGGTGCAGTGACGAGCAAGAAAGCCAGATGGGCATTGAATGTAGTTGAGAATTCATCCGTTTGTTACAATAATTTGGCAGCAGGAAAGGTTAGCAAGTAAAAAGGAAGGAAAATGTCTTCCACACAAAGGTGTCACAACAATTCGAGCTGTGATCGACAGCTGAGATAACATCTAATCAGGGAACTGCATGAGGATTGCCGGAGCAACAACCACTGAATAACCCTGAGGAAGGAAGTAGTTAAACCAAGGGAGTGCGGTTGTGACAAATCCCCATGCAAACGGAATCTGGTGATGAGAGCAGTGGAATCTGCAAATAAATATGCGAGCCTTATTGTATGCAATGGTGGACACTTTTTGGCAAAAGCACAGCCTGCTGCAGACGACTTTGTGGAATATGCTTAAATTGCATTTGCTTTGCAACAGGAAGCATTCACACACAACACAACATTCACACCCAAAAAATATAAAGGCCTGCTGCTGACGACTTTGTGGAATATGCTTAAATTGCATGTTTTTATTGTTTTGTTTTTGTTGTTCTTGTTTTTGTTGTTGTTTTTGTTTGTTTTTTGGCTCGTATAATCGTGTATCGAGGCTCGTGTAAGAGCTAATATCAATGACAAAAAAAACAAACGGACACACAAGACATATAATAAAGGGAGCGGAGACAAGATGGGAGAAAGGGGGAAACACACAAGTACAACATTTGAGAACAGGGACATCGGGAGATCTGTGGGAGGGAGAGGGCTTCGGTGGAGGAGGCGTGGGAAGGGGGTTGGGGGTGGGAGAGGTATAAAACACATGGACACTGCTCGGACTTACAGGAAAGAAGTCGGAATTTCAAAAAAGTGCATCTGGGGTGAATTAACGGGGGTGGAAAAGATCAAGGTTTTGAATGGGGGAAGATAAGAGATGGTGGAAGCATTCACACGCAACACAACATTCACACCCCAAAAATACAAAGGCCTGCTGCTGACGACTTTGTGGAATATGCTCAAATTGCATTTGCTTTGCAACAGGAAACATTCACACACAACAGCATAATGTGAAGCTTGTCTGGCACTGGTAGAATGGTTATGTTGTGAGATCAAAATGATGCATGCGCTCACCACTGTTCCATGAGTTTTTAACTGAATAAAGTATTACGATCCATGAAGCCATCCTGAAGGAGTCGGAATAAATATGGAATAAATATGTTATTTATTATATGCTTACATGGGGAAATATACACATCCTTGCAACACCCATGACAAATTGAAGGAAGAACTTCGCACAAATAATCTTCAATGGAATATAATATTTTAATTTGAATAAATGAAACAGAGAGCTCATGATTATTTGTGAAGTATTTTGGGTGTACTGTATTTAGTATTTTATATATATTTTAAGCATTTTGTTAGTATTTTGCCAGGTATTAAATATTTGTATTAATTAGCAATATTAATATTAAATAATAAATAATACTAATATTATAAATAATAAAATAACAATGAATAAAGAAATAAATAGTAAAAAATATCAATTTATAAATTAAATGTAAATTATTATTATTATTATTTAAAATCCCTTATTATTACTATTTTAAATTTAAATTATTATTATTATTATTTAAATTAAATTTAAGTAAATTTTTTATAAATAATAAATAATAATAGTAATATTAAATAATAGTATTAAATATGAATATTATGAAATATTTGTTAATATTTTAGGATTGACCATTAGTATTTTGGATGGAATGGTGAACCTCCTCACGCCATCAGGACAATAAAGCTGCGACTGCCGAAGCAATTTGATTGGCTAGGGGACACGATCCTGGACATGTCACCTCTCCAACACAAGACACTCGACTGACTCACTTTTCCCAGCAAGCTGGTACTCATTTCCCAACCTCAGAAGGATGATAGGCAACCCACTTGGTGTTATTTTGGCAAGGCTGGGACTTGAACTCAGGACCTTAAGCCAGCCGGCCTAACCGTTAAGCCACCACCAAACATATATTCAGTCCTTTGGCTGGAATTAAGTTGCCTTAGTAGAGTAAGAGGAGACAGATGCCTGTCTGGAAAGGTGAGGCAAGATCCCCCCCACCCACCTTGTATAACCTCTATGGTCTTGGTTGTAGGCCTATGTTCAGTATTCCAAATGTCTAGAACAAATGGTTCTCTTGCTGATGGTACCTGGACAACTTAAATAAAAAGTGTTCAGTTTTCTGAACAAGAGAGCTGAAAAAAAAGGAACTGTATAATATAGTTAGGCAGTTAAGAGGAAGCATCGTTCATTTTTTAAGGAAAGCACCAAATTTGGCACAGATGTAGTATGGACCTACACAATTGTTTTCCTGAGGGGCACCCAAAAATTCAGAAAATTCAAAAAATCCAAAAAAATGTCCTGGATGCCGTGAAAAAGGGGAGAAAACAGGTATTGATTCGAACTGTAGATTCTGATGTTGTGGTCTTGGCAATAGCACACTACTTTACCTACAAGTCACACGGTGTGGAGGAACTCTGGATTGCCATTGGCACTGGTAAAAGCTACCGCTACCTTGCCATCCATAAAATTGCCACCGGCCTTGGCCGCAGAAGTCCGAGTCTTTGCCATTATTTCATGCCTTCACTGTCTGCGACACAGTGTCATTTTTTGCCCAAATTGGGAAAAAGACAGCCTGGAAGGCTTGGGAGACATACCCCAGCATCACGCAGACCTTGCATGCTCTCGCTTATAGGCCATCTGTGGACGCTATTACGATGGAACTACAGAGCATAGAAAGATATGTTGCCATCCTCTATGACCGGACTACCGAGATAAAGACAGTGAATGACATGCGCCGACACTTGTTCACGAAGAAGGCAAGAACAATTGATCACATTCCCCCAACAGCAGACGCCTTCGAGCAACACCTAAAACGTGCATGTTTTCAGGCTGGACACGTATGGAGTCAGGCACTTGTGCCCTAGCCAGAACTTCCATCACCAGCTGATTGGGGCTGGATGAAAACAGGGACTTCTTGGACACCAATTTGGACCACAATACCACTGATACAGGAGGCATGTTCAGAGCTTACAAGCTGCCATTGTAAGTCGGCCTGTAAAGGCAACTGTAAATGCTCCAGGGCAAATCTCCCCTGCACATCACTGTGTGACTGCGATGGACAGTGCTTGTAGTACTACGCGTCTGTGCGAGAGCCTCCACCTTTCAAGTGCCCACAATATTTTAAGTTAAAACTGCAACTGTGTGTAACTTTGATTAATTAATACCATTCCATTGTTATCAGAGACCAATAAAACAATGTGTATGACTTGGAATTGAAATTTTACCTAAAATACTATGAGAGATTCAAGGAAAATGGAAACACCATGGCGGCCATCTTTAAATTAAAGATGATGGATGCCAATCTTTATGCAATTGATCCCATTGGATTCAGAGACCATGAAAACATGGGGTAAGACACTGGAACTGTGGTGTTATCGCTCATAGTATAGAAGTTATTGAGGGAAATCGGTCACAGAGGGCGGTCATGTTGAAATTCAATATGGCGGCCACCAGGGGTTCTGCATTTTTGGGCGCCCCTCAGGAAAACAATTGTATAGGTCCATACTACATCTGTGCCAAATTTGGTGCTTTCCTGAAAAAATGAACGATACGCCATATTTTTCGGTCTTAAGTGCCTAAGTAATATACTCATTGGGATGGGAAATGGTGGGTGCTGATCTTGCCCAATCTCACTCTACTGATGAGAAAAACAATCAGAGTAGTTCTACCATCCAATCGAGAAAGCATTCACATTAAGACAGAAGGTGGGTGAAAAAAACCTGTAGGAAGGAGGAGAGTTAGAATGTTATTGATAAAAATGATCCAGCCCAGAAAGCAAACAGAAGCTTACAAAATCCAGACCAGCATTAGCCCAGTTTGCTGACATTGCCGACCGAGTGTTAGTTCCACGCGCTCGATACTGTCAGAGTATGCCGGGTTGATTTAAATATTTGAGGCAATGACCAAGGCCTGCCATGGCACTCCAGTGTCCAGGTATGACAGGCCAAAATAAACAACCCATTGAAGAATCCTATTGGGAAACATCGCTCCACATTTCAATATGGCAGCTCCAAACAATGGGTCATCCCATTAGAACACTGGTTTGTGTAATAGCTTCTGCACAGCCTTATCATGCCTCTGCTGCCTGAAAGGGAAGCTGCTGTGTGGGTCTGCAGCATCATCCCTCATGGGTGAGACATGCCTTATCACGATTTCAGGGCTGCACCAGGCCCATTCATCAAAGTCTAACCCCATGTGAGTTGCTCTTTCTTGTCCAAGTTTCCCGCACAGATTTTAGATTTTTGTACAGTCACACTGTGATGATTTTTAGCCACAGGTTTGTCATTTTGCATTCTTTTATTTTCAGATATGAAAGGATTCCATTGGGGGAAATTTGAAATTTACCTTCAACCATAAACGTGACAATGGTTTCCACTGCTTACTACGGCTTTGGCATAACTTATTCAATGACTTCGGGAGAGCAAAAAATGTTACATTTGTGATACTCAAACAACATATCAATGAACTTAAGCAACATAATTTTTATTGCCAAATGAGATGTTAAAACCAAAAAAAGTAAATGAACATGAACAACTGCAAATATTTTTTAACAAACACAGACATGGTAGCAGAGATTGAAAAAAGCGGAGGATACAGTATATAATACAACACATGCATTAAATAAATTAATATTTTTTATTAAATAAAAATTCACCTCCCCCCCCCATACACCATTTCCCCTTCCCTTCACAGTCCCAGTGACTATTACAGTATGACCTGGAAAATAAATAATCATTTGAAATATAATATCAACCGATTTGGGGGCAATTAAGTCTGCCAAATGATGAAAGTCTGCCAGACTAAGTCTGCCAAAAGTCTGATGAAAGTCTGCCAGAGAATCATCACATCAAAACCTTGATCTCTTCTACCCCCGTTAATTCACCCCAGATCCACTTTTTTTTTTAAATCCCGACTGCTTCCTTTCCTGGAGGTTCTAGCAGTGTCCATCTGTTTTATACGTTTCCCCCCGCCCCCCCCCCCGCCTTCCCGTGCCTCCTCCCCCCAAGCTCTCTCCCTCCCACAGATCTCCCGATGTCCCTGTTCTCTGCTGTTGTACTTGTGTGCTCCCCTCTCTCCCCATCTTGTCTCCCGCTCCCTTTATCGTATGTTTTGTGTGTTCTTTTTTTTTGTGATTGATTTTTGCTCTTACACGAGCCTCGATCTTCTATCCCAAAAAAAAGAAGAAAGTCTGCCATAAAAAGTTTTGAGCTCGATCATGATCTTCAATCTATTCCAACTACAAGATGTAGTAGTGTCAAATGTTAATCCTTCCAGCCCAAAGTTTCTGCAGAAGGTTTGTTTGTGTCGAGTAAGTTCAATGATGTGTTAGAATTTATGTCTTCATCATCATTTCAGAAGTGGCAACTGTCCCTGCTGGATCTCCTTAAAAAACACAATGTATATTGTCATGACGGACATATGGACGTTTCAGCAAAGAAAAGAATGATGACAACGGAGTCCGACTACGAAGTCAGTGCAAGCAGGTTTGCCATCCATATGTGTAATCCCACAAACCCTGATGTTGGCTTAGCGGTTAGGGTGCTGGCTTGGGATCCAAGGATCCTGAGTTAAAATCCCGGTCGATCGCTGAATTAACACCAGGGGGGTTGACTCAGCCTGTCATCCCTCCGAGGTCGGCAAATTGAGTACCAGCTCACTGGTAATTCCCTGTGTGTTGCAAGAGGCGACCAACAGGGTTGGCGGCAGGAAGGGCATCCGGCCGTAAAACATTGCTTCAAAAAGGGGACCACGGTTCCCAAAAAAGGCCAACCCCTGCACTGCGGGGAAAATGGCCTCTAAAGGTGGTTCATATGTAAGCCCACAAGTGAGACTAAGGCTACCGCCAGCTAGACAGGGAATATAATTTGAAGGCCGACATGGAAAAGCCTCATTCTGAGTTGCCTGAAAAAGTAATTACTCATATTGTCATGGACGCAGTCTCCACGGACAAGGTATGACCTTTCAATAAACTTGCTAATGCATGAGCATGAAGGGTATAAGTGCTAATGTGATGGTTGTATGCAGATGCTCAGCCTCACAGACGAAACTCAACTTGGATCGCAATATTTTGCAGTCCGATTCATAATTTTGAGGTCAGCGCTGTCTGTGGCGAGTTAAAATCACACTTAAACCTATATTTAACAGAATTGGGGTCAGCTGCAGCAGTCTTTGTCCAGAGAATCATCATACAATCATTTTCAATTTGGTATCGGTACAGGTTCACACTCTTCTCTGATTTTTGGTGCTATTTCTGGTTCAGTCCCCCGACTCCACCGAACAATTCCAGAATGCATGCGTTCCTGCAGTAAATCCCTTCTGGTTTAACATCCATAATCCAGGCTAACCACACACCTCAACTCCTTTGTTCCTCACTTCTCCCTTTTATGGAACCTCCTTACAGAGGTTGTTCTTTTTCAGCCATTCCTCCAGGGCTTCAATGAGACAGTACGCTGTTACCTCATGTTATCTCCCATCCTGACCCATGATCTTTTTTACCCGCATTAACTCTTCTATACCCAACCCTCTTATTTGCCGGTTTCAGTGTTTCAACCCCTCCTCTCTTTCTCTCTCTCTGTCTCGTCTTTTCCTGTTGTTGTTTGCCTTGCTGATTGATTGCCCCCACAATCCCACGGTCAATTGTTGTTGCCCCACAATCCCACTGTCAATTGTTGTTGCCCCACAATTGTTGCCCCACAATCCCACTGTCAATGAAGACATGCTCTTACATGAGCCTCATTCACATAAAAAAGACACCATTAAATGTTTCACATTCCGAAGCCAGAAACAACAGCCGCCACAATGGGCTTGATATCCTGTATGAAGGACAGCATGGTCTACGATATATAATATCCTACCTGTGCTGATAAGATTACAATTTGTATCCTATTTTGGATTAAATATATTATGACAGAGCAGTGAAGAAGGGCGTCATGAAATTGTTTTAAACATTCGTAGAATAATATTCATTGATTTACAATTTTTCACATTCACACCTCGATCCACATCGCGTTATATACTTCCTTCAAAAGTAATAAAATATAATAAATCATTAGAAATATTAACAATAATGATAATAAATGCTTCTTATTGTCAGTTCTTGCATATACAGGTAATAAAAACATTTACAATATTAAAAGGATGAAGGGATGGAATGCCAAAAAGTATGTAAACAAGTTAGGGATGGTCACAATACATTATCATGTGAAACCATTCATACACCTTCCTTTGAATAATGGCTGTGCTTGCAGATGACACTATACATCTGTCTCAAGCTTAATCATGTGTGTATGTGTGTGTGTGTGTGTGCGTGTGTGTGTGCGTGTGTGTGTGTGTGTGTGTGCGTGTGTGTGTGTGCGTGCGTGTGTGTGTGTGCGTGTGTGTGTGCGTGCGTGCGTGTGTGTGTGTGTGCATGTCATTGGCTGTTATCTCGATATGTTGGTTTCAGAAGGTGGAGCAGGGCCATCCCAGGTCTCAAGGTATCCACCTTCATGTGCGTGTAAACATATATATATATATATATATATATGTTTATATATATATATAATTTAATTTCAAAACACACCTGGTCACAAGTGTGCCTCACTGACCGGGTCCTCAGCATCATCCCGTTTCAGCCATTCAACCTCGATACGGTCAGCTCAGGTCGGCCAGCAGGGGCACATACGCCTCCACATGCAGCAGCTACACCCGGATGCGTACATACCCCCACCCCCAGCCAGTGAGAACACAGACTACAACAACAAAACCACATCCACTCCCAGAATAAACAGCCCCTCATCCACTCACTCACAAACCCCCCCCCCAAAAAACAGACCACCTACCCTGACAACATGCACCACTCAAACAAAAACATATTTATGCAAAACCACACCCACTCCTGCAACACACACACACACACACACACATCTCCATTTCTCTTCCACGCTCAGTCACTACCCCTTTAGACTGAAATGTACCACCCCCCACAACCTCAATCTACACCGTTCGACGTGCCTCCATAAACTTCCTCCATATCCAAAATGACCCTTTCAAGGCAACCTGGGCCACCTTGTCACACATCCTCCTTCTTTCTGTCCCACACACTCCCAGCCGAGCACGAAATGCAGAAAAGGAAGTGCCAATATACCCTCTACACCCCACCTCAAATGGCTGACAAGAAACTCCCCAACCCTTCTGCCGACACATTTACATATTATACAGTATATATATATATTATACTGTATATACTAGCAAAAGTACCCGGCATTGCCGGGTAACAATGAATCGCTTCCTGACAGGAATATTATATACGCAATCTGTGTCCATCATCTAGAGGGAATTTAAAAAATAGATCGCAGGTCCAGTGGACTCTGATGCAGTGGAGTGACACCCTATCCCAATATCCCATGGAAGTTACACTCACAAACTGCTTACGAAGAACCAGACTATGTTTCTGTCATTTAATAAACCATTCGTGGAAGACAATGACATTCCTTTGGTCCTTCAGCTGGCAGTTTCGTTCAGTTTCAGTAACACACAGTGACACACACACACACAGTAACACACACAGAGACACAGTAACACACATGCACACACACAGACACACACAGTAACACACACATACACACAGTAACACACACACACACATAGAAACATACACACACAGTAGCATACACAGTAAATATAAATTAATTAATTAATTAATATAAATATATATATATATATATATATATATATGATTTTTTTTCTCTCCCAAAATTTTCTGCTTGAAGAGGAGTTTCATCACATAAGACTCCTTGACGACTTCAGATTCTTATTAAAGTCCTGAGATAAACAAATAATAAATACTCCTTCATTCCAAAATACGGTGAGATATTACAATAAACAGCAATTAAAGATGTCGACAAGAAAAGTGGTCCATTAAAATGGGTAAATTAGATGGCATTGAAAGACATAAACAACTCAACTCCATCCTAAAGAAGCATTTTATAGCTCTCATTGACATTGATATAGTAGACGAAGATTATGAACATGAGACAAAAGTTTGGAAAGGATTCAAGATAAGGAAGCTTGAAGAATATCAAGACCTATATTTAGAGTTTGATAAATCTTCTACTAACCAGACTTTGTGGCATAGTGGTTGGAGGGCTCACTCTGAGACTGGGAGGTAGTGGTTAAAACCCTGGCCGAGTCATACCAAAGACTTATAAAAATGGTATGTGCTGCTTCCTTGATTTGCTGCTTTGAAACTACTTTGGCAGCACCAACGCTCTGTAAAGACTACGGTACATCAACATCAATATCTCTTCTACTAGCTGATATGTTTGATCAATTCAGAGAAACGTGTATCAACAACAACAAAAATGTATGAACTATATGTCGGTCCTGCCTATTCTTTCACATCACCAGGACTAGCTTGGGAAGTGGCTTTGAAAATGACAAAAGTAAAACTGCAGCTGCGAACTGACATGGATTTGATGTTAGAAGACCAGACTTTGTGTCATTGTGGTTATATTGGCTGCTCTGAGTCCGGAAGGTCGGCGGTTTGAGTGAGACCCTGGCGAGTCGAAATAAGGACTTGAAATGGAATGTGCTAATTCCTTGCTTGAAATTCAGCATTTAGAGGATAAAGCATGGATAAAATCAATTGGTTGACAACCCTTGGGGAGGGAGATTTCTCCATAAAATTACCCCGCTAACTAGGAGGGAATACACTCAACACTAGATGGTGCCAAAGGCACCCAATGTGTTCCTGGAAGTAACTTTCCACCAAGATCAATGGCCGTATTTGTCTGATGTCAAATCCTGGGTTGTCAGCTGTCGGTCGGCATGCGAGTGTGTCATTTGTGTTTGTGACGACTCTTCCACAAGCTTTAGTTTCTGTAAAGGGCAAAATAATTACATTTAGTTCGAAATTAACTCGCCAAAGATAAACTCCTCAAACATAAACATAGATTATAAACTTCTAAAGGATATCGATGATATTAATGAAAATGAAATTGCCAATTAATCAATAGCATAATTTGAAAAGAAAAAAAAAATCATCAAATCTGGAATTATATAGGATTTCTCAGATTATTAGACCTCCAAGGCCTTCTTCCATGGCTTGACGGAATACTGCTCCTTGGATGAAGCCGAGTCTATGGGCCATCATGATCACTGTTTTTTCTACACTCCCTGTCTTCTACTACCTCATTTCTGGTGTTGCACCCTATGCCCTCTCTGTGATTTGTCCCTCCTCCCACACTCCCCCCGCCCAGGTTTATTCAGGGTGCACACAGTCCACCAACAACCCCTTTCTGATGAAACTCCCAAAATCCAGAATCATGTTTGCTCACCTCCACTCATTTGTCCCTCTTTTTCCCGCCTGTGGAACCAACTTCCACATTCTCTTCCATGTCATTTTTCTCTCCAGGTCTTCAAGGAAGTTGTCCCCCACCATCTCAGATAATCTCCCATTGAAAACCATGACATTTTCCATCCCCATTAAAACCACCTGAACCATCCCCGTATTTCCAGCTTTCCTTCGTGACAGTTTGCTTCTGTTTCCATCTTGTCCACCCCCTGCATTCTCTCCAACCTCTCATTGTTACCCGCAGTCCTCATTTGGCCGTCGCCATCTATTTTGTCCCTCAACCCTGCCATTAGTGTTTCCTCAATCGTTCTGTTGTTCCTTTTGTGCTGTTCCGTCCTGATCTGTTCTGTGTTCTACTTTAATCGTATATAAATAAATAAATAAATAAGATGCAGAAGAAATTATTTTAACATTCGAAAAGTTGAATCATTAATTAGCAGAACACAAAAAGGAATAGATGTATAGATTTAACTTTTATGGTCGATTTTAACCATCAATGAATGCATGAGTGACTGAAGAACTGTTTGAAAGCACTGATTTTATACAGAAATTACATTAATGAACAGGATTATAAATAATGAAATTGAAAAAAAAAATTCCACATATATCAATTTAATTATAAATAAATGTTAATGAATTATTCCCTCCTGTGCATCGTTTAAGACTTTAGTGTGTTTCAGAATTTATTTTTAAGAAAGTTGTTGATGGTTTCAAAATTTACAATAAATAGATTAAAGTTTATCTTTGATAAAATGTAATATGTGTAAAATTGCAAATCGAAAACTGACACTAAAATAATGAAAATGGTAAAACTAAAAGTAATACAGTCATAATAAACGGAGCTTTTTTCAGTGCATTGAATAAAAAAATTACAAATTTGTCGAAAATATCCAGGAGGTTTTGTCTGAAATCGATTTGAAACAACTGGGATTCCTGGAGAATTGCACCTGCCTGGGTATTCCTTCTGCTGACGGAAGAAACTCTGATGGGAGATGTAACAAAGATGGAATCCTAAGCCCTGGAGCTGAACTAAAATTAGGGATGATGCCATTTTTATGAAACACCATATTGATTATGGCAATAGTATGATGTTGGATTAACAACGTAAGACTGATAGGGAAATGTTCTATAATCTGTCCTGATCAAAAATTAAAATGCAAGAGAAAAGTTAGGGAAGTTGGTTTTATAAAAAGTTATAGGGGGCTAATTTGAAACTAGGGATTGGGAAATTCACATATAATGCACAGTACAATAATTCCTTAAACGAGAGCAAGGCGACTGCATCGCCAATATCTCTCCGCGTAGTCCCTGCCCATGACAACGGGTAGATGCGCTTGTTCATGGTCCTAAAAATAAACAAGTTTGGTTTAAATCCCATCAGCTATTTTGAAGTAAATCAATTTTTACCAGACATGACAGGTTTCACATGGGTGGTTTCACATGATAGGTTTCACAGTGAAGCTTTTTCGGAGAAGGGATTTCTTAAAATATCGGTTTTCAAGCTAATATGGCTGCCAAACCACGTGACATATGATATCAAAAATGTACAATCTGCATATGTATGGGTAGTGGATCACATTTGTGAAGTTTCTCGTTGATCAGATAAGGATAGTTTTCTATCCAGGATGGCTCGCAAACCACGTGACCTATGACGTCATCATTTTCAAACTATATGCAACAATGGTGTTGGATGGCATTTGTAAAATTTCGCATCAATAGGGTAAGCGGTTTCAGGGATACAAGTGTGTAATATTTTTCTTCAATCCAATATGGCTGCCAAACCATGTGACCTATCATGTCATAAATTTAATATTTCAATACAAATGGGTCTGACATCATGTGCATGTAATTTCAGATTTTTGGGATGGGGCATTTGATTAAAACATTTCTGGCTGGTATACCACTTCACCTATGATGTCACCATTATCATGGTTTTGTTCCCCATTGGGTGAACTTGGCAATGTGCCAAGTTTCAATTTTTTCAATTCAGCGGTTTCCGAGAAATATATTTTTAATTATTTGTGTTTAATCCAATCCAAGATGGCTGCCATACCACGTGACCTATGGCATCACAATCATAAAAACATTTTGCATGGGTGTCGCTCCGATCCTGAAAGTTTAGTCTCAATCGGACATGCGGTTTCTGAGAAAAACAAGGTTTAGCCCGTACGGAAAAGGACAACCCGAAAACATAATGCCTCCGGCCACCTTTGTGGGAGGAGCCATAAAAAACAAGTTTTCAGCTCTGATGATGTCATGCTTGTTCCAAGACTGAGGAGCAAAGAAAAACACAAAGAGACAATGAATTACATAAACCCATAACCACAAATTTTAAAAGGAGAAAAGTATGTTTTAAAGCAGTTGTTTATATTTGGTTTGGTTATTTGATTGAACTTAAAAATTATCGGAGTAACAAATGTGCTTTAACCATCATTGTTTGACGGTCTCGATGTGCATGGGTCATTCATTTGAAAAAGAAAAGATGTCATGAGTCTTGTGGACACTTTCACAACCAACCGTCAAAGCAAAGCAAGACGAAGCCAAATATGCTTTGGATATGCAGGAACTTGGAAAAAGAGTTGATTGACTATTTATGAAAGTTTGCAGAGAAGAACTGTGGAACTACAAACCTGTTAGCTTGACTTCAGTTGTGGGGAAGGTTTTGGAGAAGTTAATTAAAGAACAATAGGTAACCATTTGAATAATTTCAAACTAATTAAAGGTAGTCGGCACGGATTTTCTAAAGGGAGGTCTTGTTTATCATATTTATTAGAGATCTATGAAGCAATTTCTGATTTTGGATGGATGAGGGAAGTGCAGTGGATGTCGTGTATATATCTACACTTTCAGAAGGCATTTGATAAGGTACCACATAGGAAGTTGTTAGCAAAGATGAGGGCTTGTGGAGTGACTGGTCAGGTAGTTAATTGGATTGGAAACTGCACATGGCTTAGTTATAGGAGGCAAAGTGTGGTTGTGAATGGAAGGATGTCTGGCTGGGAGGATGTAATTAATGGGGTACCTCAGGGATCAGTAATGGGACCATTATTTTTTTTACATCATCAATATTTACATAATTTATATCATCAATTTGTAAAGTGGGGTTTAGAGTTAGCTTTCTAAATTTGCAATTGACTCAAAGCTTGGAGATAAAGTAGACATCAGAGAATGTGATGATCAGATTCAGGGAAATCTACATATTTTTACATATTTGGGCAAAATTTGGGCAAATCTACATATTTGGGCAAAAGTTTGGCAGATGCAGTTTAAAATAAGGAAAGGTAAGGTGCTCGGGATTGGGTAACAATAATGAAAATAGGGATTACATGATGCAAGGGGCAGGAGAAGTGACACAGGAGAAGGATCTGGGAATTGTAATACATATGGGGGGTATGCAGACAGCACATTGCCTTAAACTATAGTTAAAGCATGCAGGGTTTTAGGTTTTATTCGTAGGAAGATCAATTAAAAATCAAAAGAGGTTGTATTAACACTGTATAGGAATTTAGTGAGGCCTCACCTAGAATATTGTGTACTCGTAAAAAGCCCATCAAAAATGACGGGTTGGAACAGTTCATTCGATGGTGCAGCCAGGTGAGCATGCCAAAGTCTGGAAGCCTCGGCCTAGTGTTAGGTGTGCTTATATCTTCTTTATTCATGAGACATAAAAACATGCATGTAAATGAACACTCGTTATACTCTGTGCACATTGCATATCACGTGCAGAGAATTTCACCTCCCTGCGCCTTGTATTTTTGGTGTTTAAAAAAAAACGCTTCTGTACACCGCCCATGAGGCTCAGTTTGAAAGCCACCATCTACAATTCCAATATAAGAGATGCCATTCTTTTATAGAAAATGTTTTTCGAGTTTGTTTTATCCTCAAAAATAGACCGCAGTGAACACACATTTGTGTTAAAAGATTGGCCTTTAAAACGTACCTTTATGAAAGGGGATAAACACACAAATCTGTACAAGCTCACAAACACACAAACTTACATTGTGGTTTATATGGTAGATAGTTTTGGTAACCACATCTGATGAAAGAGCTAGTTGACATAGAGAGTGTCGAGCATAGAGGTACTCGATTGATTCTGGGGCTAACTAGATGAAGCTATGAGGAGCGACTGAAGGTGACAGGAACTTTATACATTAGAAACTAGATGATATTCATAGAATACTTACCCTGCGCAGTCAACTTGGTGTGAGCCAACTCTTCTGTTTTTGAACGTTTCTTTTTTTTGATCCTAAATGGCTGCCAGACCACGTGAGCGATGACATCATAAATTTATATTCTCTAAATAATTGTTGCATAGATCATGCTCAATAAATTTCAAACTGATCAGACTAAGCATTGTCCCTGTCAAATTATGACGTCATAATTATTGCAACAATGACGTCATCGTTAACAACACCTATTCCCCATATGGAGTTATTTACAATGAGCCACGTTTCAATTTTTTCCATAGAGCGGTTTTGGAGATACTAGGGCATGCCCGTACTATATATATATCTAAAATTATATCCCCCCCCCTCTATTTACATGAAATGGTTTGGTCCAAAGCGAACGGCTTGCGAGTACGGTGACAATCCCCCCCTCTATTTACATGAAATGGTTTGGTCCAAAGCGAACGGCTTGCGAGTACGGTGACAATCCCCCCCCCCCTCTATTTACATGAAATGGTTTGGTCCAAAGCGAACGGCTTGCGGAGTTTGGTAAAGAAATCGCCATAGCGTGCACAAACGCGCAGGAAAGCGAAAGAATCGCAAAGTAGTTTTAATTAGTTTTAAAACATAGTTTAACGCCAACATAGTTTGCCAACGTGAAATAAATGAATACGCTCTCAAATGTGCCGTCCGAGGCAGAGTCTGTTCGCCACGTTCGGCACACGTGATAGCTCGCTGCTCTCTGATTGGTTGAATCGTTTTTTGGACATAGCTCGCTAACTACTTGTCCGATTAATATGAAACCTTGAAAAGGCACATCCTCGGGTCCCCAGCAATATACCTGGCAAGTTTAAAGTATATCGGACCCGTGGTTGTCGAGAAACAGCGGTCACAGACATACAGACATACATACATACATACATACATACACACAGAGATTACTGGAATTATAGATAGATAGAGGTGCAACGTTTTTCGGTTTTTCCAAGATGGCGCCTGTAACACACGACCTATGATGTCATGATTAGCATTAAAATATTCTAAAGGAGGAGGCACTCCTATGGTGAAAATTTCGTGTCCATCAGACCAACAGTTGCTGATTTTTTTAAAATAATGATCGGATGGATAAGTGTTGTATTTGTCGAATTATGATGTCATGACGAAGGCACTGATGACATCATCATTTAAAAAAAAAAAAAAACACCTTTAGAGGCCATTTTTCCCCGCAAGCGGGGGTTGGCCTTTTTCGGGAACTGTGGTTGTTGTTGTTTTTCGGTCCCCTTTTTGAAGCAATGTTTTACGGCCGGATGCCCTTCCTGACGCCAACCCTTTTTGCCGCCTTTAACGACAAGCAGGGAATTACCAGTGAACTGGTACTCAATTAGCCGACCTCGGAAGGATGACAGGCTGAGTCAACCCCCCTGGCGTTAATTCAGCGATTGACAGGGATTCGAACCCAGGATCCTAGGATCCTAAGATCCTAAGCCGGCACCCTAGCCGCGAGCCCAACACCAGGGATTAACATATCTTGACATCATCATTAACATATCTTATTCCCCATGGGGAGTCGCTGACAATGAGCCAGGTCTCAATTTTTTCCATGGAGTGGTTTCAGAGATATAGAGGTGCGAAGTTTTTCCAATATGGCGCCTGTACCACGTAACATATGACGTCATAATAATCATTGAAATATTCTAGGAGGCCCTCCTATGGTGAAAATTTTGTGTCAATCGGACCAAGAATTGCAGAGAAAAAAATTCATACTGATCGAATCAAGCGTTGTACTTGTCGAATTATGACATCATAATTAAAGTAGCGATGACATCATCATTAACATATCTTATTCCCCAAGCAGAGTACTTGACAATGAGCCATTTTTCAGTTTTTTTTTCCATGTAGCGGTTTCGGAGATATAGAGTTGCAACCCTTTTTCGGTTTTTCCAAGATGACGCCTGTAACACGTGACCTATGACGTCATGATTACGATTACAGTATTCTAAAGGAGGAGGCGCTGCAATGGTGAAAATTTCATGTCAATCGGACCAAGGGTTGCCGAGAAAACGAATTTTTAAAATGCTGACACGGCACACACTTTACTTTACTGAAATGCAGACACGTACGTATGTACGTACATACGTACCTGAATGCTTAACCCCACTTTTCGCCTTCGCGAGCGCAGGGTAATGAGGCGATTCCATGGGGATATGATGGAGATATTTACAATAAGGAAGGGTGTAGACAAAATAAGTACAGAAGAGGTTTTCAGCAGAATATGCAGGACCAGAGCCATATACTGAAAGTAAAGAATATGAGAGTTTGGACAGTGTTAAGTCAGTGGTACATCAGTCACAGAGTAGTTATTGCTTGGTACTAGCGTGACCCGGC